>NW_019731261.1:404934-412142 GCF_002891405.2 Cryptotermes secundus | reverse complement strand
GGAATGTTTCCAGAGATATCACATGCACAAGCACTTCTAGGAGCTCTGGTAAGTGTTCTCCAAAAATTTCAGTTCATAAAATTAATTAGGAGATTTTATATTAATTTTTAAAGTGAACAGTGCACAAGTTAGGGTAGTAGGTTTAAAAACGCCGGTCCCCAGGGTGATTTAAATGTTAAACCACCGGTCCGCAATGTGTTAACAGAGTGGACATTTAAGCCTGAGAGGGGTAACATGGATTCCAGAGTCATAAATGTGGGGCACCAACACCACCCCAAATGCCATTAAAAATATATGAATATATGAGGGTTGGAGCGTTAATAGTGGCAACAATGCTGTAGAGATGCCATGCAATGGAACCAAATAATGTCGCTTATACCACACATTAGTTACATACCTACCTTACCTCAGTGCAAATGGACTCTCCCTTCCCACATCATGTGCATGCGCAGTGATGAGATGAACAGAGCCTCATGTTAGCTGGTGGTCTAACATATTGTTGTCACGATGTTTCCGAAACAGGAACAGCGCAGTTGGATAAAGATTGAATGTGCCAGAGGCCGTACAGCATGACAGTGTCATAAAGGTCTTCAAGAGGCTTGCGGGGAATCTGCATTGCCTTAGAGAACAGCGGCAAGGTGGGTAAAAGCCTTCGACGAGGGACGCCAAAATGTGGCAGACATGTGTCGGCCAGGTCGTCCTAGTGTTAGTGAAAAAGAAGTGTATGCTCTTTTCGGCTTACTGGAGAGTGCTCAACGCCAAACGTTTCGTGAGCTGGCCCAAGAGACAGGATTCGTGCATACGACTGTGCTTCACATTCTGAAGGAACGCCTGGGCATGAGAAAAATTGCATCACAATGGGTTTCACATGATTTGACGGAAATGCAGAAATGGCAAGCTGTGGCCGATTTGTTCAATCGATGGGGCTGGCAAGTGCTGTACCATCCACCATACTACCATACTTAAGCCCTTGTGACTTTGACTTGATTCCTAAGATGAAGGAACCACTTCATGGCATTCACTTCAGAACTGTCCCAGAGATTCTTCAGACAGCAGACCGCTCCATTCGAACTATCAACACAACAGGCGCTGCTAAAGGTATCCTTGCTGGCAACCGGTTGTACACAATGCTGGTGACTACATTGAGGGACAGTAAAACTTCGAAACATGCATCTATTTTGTATCAGTTGTAAATAAATAGTTGCCACTATTAAAATTCCAACCCTTGTATTTAGCTTGTTCTATATCAATCACTAGTCATACTTTCTCTACAACAATATTAAATGAAAATAATTTCCACACAAAATTCTTGTATCCCTTGTAAACATCAAGAATCATAATTTGGTTATATCACAATAAAAAAATATGTCTATGTAGTCCACCCATGAAATCAGGTAATGTTGACCTTCGCCAGAAAAAGGGCTGTGCATCCCTATTTTATATGAAAGAGGAAGTTTTCGGATATACGTTAGTGCATTCAGATTGTTGAACAATCTTCACAAACTCTGTATTCCCTGCTACTGTCTTCACCATCAAGCAATACCACATTTTGCTCATGCTGAAAGGCAATATTCTCAAACAATATCCAGCGTCAATGCTAATAAAATTTATCACGAAGGTTATGTGGAGATCATCATAAAACAGTTCTGCAGCAACAAAGAGACCAAGAATAACCGCATTAAACCACTTGTTCAGCCCAGTCTTATGACATAATACAGACTGAGTCAAAGTCCTACGGCCAAACTTTAGACGTTACTGAACAGGTGACTTGGAGCAAAGAACATAAACAAAGTTACCTTGATTTCTCTCCAGTTCAGACTTCTAACCTTGATTTTTATTATCTTTCTCACAGAGTTTTTTTTCCGTGTGTGTGTGTGTGTGTGTGTTGGACCCTTCACAATGTCAAGAGCTGGAACTTAATTTTTTTTATGGGGATGCATAGAGAAAATATTTAAAGACCACAATGATGTGACTGAACACATCCTGGCAGCTACAACAGGTATCAGGGACCAACCCAGACAACTGGTTCACATCAAGTAGTCCAATGGACACCAATGGGAAGTGTGTATGCAAGCTGGAAGAGGCAATTCTGTCGACTCCTTGTGAAGAAACGCACAGAAGTGTATGGGAGTCCCCATTACATCTGTGATAAATGTAATGTAAAATTTAAAATCAAAAGAATTAATAAGTATGGAATATTTTCTTTTCATTCATTATAATTAAAAATAATATATAAAGACCTTAAATATAAATAATTTATTGTGTACATGAAAGGGCAGTATGAAAGGTGGAAAGTCACAACTCAACAAAAAGTTTATTTACATTTTGTTCCAAATTCTCTCTCCAAACATCTCCTAAAGACTGGCCATAGAAAGTGGGAAAGAACAAGGCTTTAAATCATATATTTTATTATTTCACTTATGGCAAACATTTCATGTAAGTAACTGTGCCCCTATGCTTAATTAAGCTCCATGCCATTAAAAATATGGGGGTGAAGGTATAGTATAGTCCTCTTAACCTCAACATTACACACACATGAGCAGTCAGCTGCATGCTCCAGCTGCTTTACACCAGGGGAAGAGCCCCAAATACCCAGCGAACAGGTGGATGGATGGTCCTGGAGGATGCAGAGAAAAGTCTCTGACTCCTCAGGAATTTAACCCTAATTACTTGGCCATAAAGCCTACATCAACTGCTATACTGAATGAACTTCATTTACCTATACACTGCAGTTTATTTTAAGTCTGTACTTAAATGCACTTAGCCAATCACAGTGGACGTGCAGTCTAAGCCATGTAACGTCTTCACTTGCTTGAACACTGGGACCGTGGGTTTGAATCCCACTCAATGCATGGATGTTTTTCTGCAAATATTCTGTGTTTGCATTGTCCTACCAACTGTCTAGAATTAAGAAAATGAAATGAAACAAAGCATTTCACAGATGCCCTATGCTCCAAGTGGAAGCTACAGGAGTAAAGAGAGATGCATAGATGGAAATAAATTTTAACATGGAATCATTACCAAACAAATTTGTGCACCCTGCTGTATTCCCAAAATGTGTTCTGTGACATGAGAGAAACCACATTATGGAATTATATTTACTTTCATTAGGACCGTTAAGCAGTTAAAATGTTAGTCAATAATATATTCAAAATTAATAACATGACCAATTAATAATCAAGTTAAAGGTTAATAATAGCCCACTTGGTCTCAAAAAATGCAACACAAATCATTAGTAAACTAATAATAAACATGAAATTTACAAATCAGGCAACAAAGAACCAAATAAGCAGCAAGAAACTTTGTATTGTAATAAATAACAAAAAACAATAAACATAATAAATGCATATAATACTTTTAAGTTAGCTTTTCATTCTGAGTACTGAATGATAACAGTTGTACAATCATGCACTTTGACTAGCTAATAAATAAAATATGTGAACATTTCATAACTGATCAACTAAAAAGGCAACTAAACTACAATTATTATGGCAGCTCCCATTTTATTACTGCATTTAAGCTATTTTTTTTAATCAGTTATCTTACAGCCATTAATCAGGACTCTTCCCTACCTCTAGCAGAAATTTGTAAAATCATTTTAATACATCTGAGTGCCTCCAGAAAGCATGTGTTCTTTGTGACATCAGAGACAGTAACCACTGTATATTAAACAACTTTCTGATGGCAGGTGAATCCATCATAACCATCAAATTTGATGCATAACAATTTCTCTATAAATTCACTATCTGGTGTGTGTTTTGGTTTGACAGCCATCTTCACTGCCTAGTGCATCAGATAATGCTTATGTGTGGACACATGGATGCCTTACAACAATATTATACATACAAATTTAATAACAGGACAAAATATAAATTAATAACTACGAATAAAAACAACATAATTTACTTTCTGAACTTACAATGAACAAAAGGTAAACTTCACATAGAAGAGGAGTACATGATATTGTCAGATGTTACTGACACAACACAGGGTTGTGATTGACAATTAAAGTTACTGAACAAGTGGTGTTAACTACAAATAATTATAACACCTTCACTGATATACATACTCTATAAATCACTACTGCATACATTCACTATGTCTTCAACAGCCATTGCTTGGTAATGGCATCTAACAGTGCAACCCAAGACTCAAGCTGACTCTGACCTACAGCTTCCAACCAGTGACCTCTGACCCATGACTGGACTATTGACTGACTACTGACTGACTGGCTGACTGCTAAACTGCTGCTGGTCCTTGCCAGCACAGTGATTCTTGGCTCTGTGTCCAACAGGACCCATGACCTAATTTTGCTAACAGCTCTAGGAGCCTTCAAAAGTGTCTCCCAGAGCTGTTGGACAGTAACTATTAATTAAGCGGGTGTCCTTGTTATATAACATCAGCACTGGCTGCACAGAAAACATTGCTTCCAAGAATTCTTCTACCCTTGAGCGACATGTTAAGTGGGCTTTTGCCTAGTGACAACCCTGTATTGTTAACAGGGAGAGTGTTTTGGTTGGTGCAAAAACGTGTTTACAAGTCACTGCCTAACAACAGACGACTTTCCTTGTTAAACTATTCCAGCCTTTGGCCATCATATTACAATATATGACTAACCACGGATGCCATAATGGTTACAAACTATGATCGAAGTAGCACTGAAGATAGCTGATCAAGTCAAAATAAGTCCATAAGTCAATTTACAAAGAAACTGTGAAAAATGAAGATGGTGAATGATTACAAGATACTGCATGGTCTAAGGTTTACTCATAAGAGATGGCTGTAACTGCAGCAAATGCACAAATAGCTAGAACTGCAGTCAGCATTCATGTAAATGTAAGCAATACTCACCGTCTCACAAATATTCATGTTACAGCAGTTCTCAATTGTGATTTCACACTGGTCTTGAGGCAAAGGGGGACAACTGGTTAGTGGTGTCACGTTCTTGTTGACAATGATCCGTTTCCTGATTCGAGGCCTCTTGCGAAGGACACACACCTTCCTGAGCAATACGGCCACTGCAACCAATTGCAGTGAACACACACATCCCAGTGTAGCTAATATCCAACGACTGACAGTGTGGGCATGCGTGCATGACTGAGCCAGCTCTCCACTCAAGCCAGAGTTGATACTTGGCAATGAACTGTTGTCCAGCGGCTGCACCTCATACTGACCTGCACCCACTTCTGAAGGACACCTGTATGAAACATTATGTCGTATCAGAGTGGAATGTTGGGTTGGATACATATTTATGGGTAGGTCCAACAACACAATATATAATATCAATTACATATTTTGATGAGATACATGTTTTGGTTGTAAAGGCCATCTTCACGCATTTTGTATATTTATTATCAACTCTGTACTAAATAATGTACATTGGCTAACGTTACTGGTGTCAGATTTTTTGTGTGCACTAGCATGGAATTAACTGTATCATAGAATGGGGTCCAGGGCATTTGTTAAATGTGATATTAATATAAACTGCAAAATAAAGCACAATATAATGTACAGGTAACAGAAGTTGTGAATTAAGATGCTAGCACTGATGCAAATAATTTTATGTTGAATGCTGTGTTCGGTAGAAAAATTTCTAGTATGTATACCACATGTCATGAGTTAGTGCACATATACATATGCACAGCTATGATCTGTTATGGTTATTACCATCAACACAACAATAAAATATCTTTGGGTGAAAACAAAAATGGATCTTGAAATGTCTTACTTACTAAATATAAGCATGAATTTGTTGCTACATGTTTCAACCTATGATTTAGGTCAACATCAGGCATTTTCTATGATTTATAACCTAAGTTATTAAAGTTAGCTGTCCCAATATGGATCCATATTGTGCAACTAGCGTTTGCTGTTGGAGGCAAATACGAGGGGCGTTCAAGTTCTAAGGTCTCCAATTTTTTTTTCTCAGGACTGGGAGCAGATAGACAAATGCGGTTTACTTTAATATACGTGTGCACTCTTTGTGAACGCGTGACAGAGATGACAGCACTGTATGGCACACAGAACTCTAGTGGTGGCCGCAAGCGTGAGGAGTGTTTTTAATACTTAAAATGGCAACGTTTTCATTACAAGAATTACAATCATTCGTTTTCTCCACTTGCGTGGTGCGACACCCATTGAAATTCATCGCCAGTTGAGTGAGACGTGTGGTGATGGTGTCATGAATGTGAAAAATGTGCGTTCGTGGGTGCGACAGTTCAAAGAAGGCCGAACTTCATGTGACAATGAACCAAAACAATCTCGGAATCACACCAGCCGGTCAGACAACATGGTCGAGCAAGTTGAGAAAGTTGTTTTGGAGGATCACCGATTGAGTGTGGAAAACATTGCCTCCAAAGTTGGCATTTCTGTGGGATTTGTGCACACAATCCTGCATGAAGACCTGCGAATGTGGAAAGTGTCCTCCAGGTGGGTGCCACGAATGCTGGCGGACGACCACACGGCTGCGCGCATAGCAATTTGCCAGGTGATGTTGACACGTGATGAAGGCATGAATGGGACTTTCTTTTCATCAATTGTGACAATGGATGAGACATGGATGCCGTTTTTTCAATCCTGAAACGAAGCGCCAGTCAGCTCAATGGAAGCGCACAGACTCACCGCCACCAAACAATTTCGGGTAAGCGCCAGTGCTGGAAAAATGATGGTGGCCGTGTTTCGGGAGAGCGATGGCATAATCCTTACTCATTGTGTTCCAAAGGGCACTACGGTGACAGGTGCATCTTACCAAGATGTTTTGAAGAACATGCTCCATCCAGCACTGCGAGAAAAACGGCCAGAAAAGACTGCACGTGTGCTCTTTCACCAGGACAATGCACCAGCGCATTGGGCATATGCGATGCAGCAGTTTCTTCGTGAAAACAACCTTGAAGTGGTTGGTCATGCTCCCTACTCACCTGACCTGGCTCCTAGCGATTTTTGGCTTTTCCCAACGATGAAAGACACTCTCCGTGGTCGCACATTCACCAGTCATGCCACTATTGCATCAGCGATTTTCCAGTGGTCAAAACAGACTCCTACAGAGGCGTTCGCAGCGGCCATGGAATCATGGCGTGGACGTTGTGAAAAATGTGTACGGCTGCAGGGAGACTAGGTTGAAAAGTGACAGACGTTTCAAATTTTTTGTATGATTATTCTGTGAGAAAAAAAATCGGAGACCTTAGAACTTGAACAGACAACGTACTTAT
>NW_019731261.1:363322-404927 GCF_002891405.2 Cryptotermes secundus | reverse complement strand
CTGTGGAAGCGTGTTACTCTGGAAAACCGGTAAAGTCTCCAGTGGAAGGAGATACCGCTCCTTCAGCATGAACCGGTTTACCAACAGTGTTATTTGCAGGGCCCGGATTTTGATGATGTCATCTTTTTTTCTTTATGTAGTAAACGTTGCTTTTAAGTACTAAAGCCCCGATTATGAACCTCTGGTTATAAAAATGTGAATTTTATTGTGCATTTTTGTCATATTTTGTATGTTTTAAGTTTTAGGTGTTTTTACAAGTTTTACGTCATTTTTCATCATTTTTTCACGTTTTACATCAATTTTGGTTATCGTTCACGTTTTTTAATAATTGACATTCATTGATCAAACTGAAGATATTTGATTCGTGAGATAGAAATCTATGTTCTTCAAGTAAATTTTGTTTTGTATCTCTAGCCTCTGTCGCTAAATATAATAATTTGTTTGTGAGAGGGCACATTATTTTTCTTTCTAAGCCGCCAGAGATGCCGTTACTGTCCCGCCCCACTTTCTAAGCCACCGCTATGTCATAAACTCATAAAATTGATGCCTCAGAAATGCAGAGGGGTAGGTTTAAAGAGATGTCCAGCTGTCATAAAATCAAGAAATTGGAAACTAATTTACACAGTCTGCATCAACCTGATTTTAAGAAAATTTAGAAATTAGTTTTTAGGTCATTTCTTAAATATTTTTTGGTCATTTTATAGATCATTTTTCAGATATTTTTAGGTCATCAAAATCCGGGCCCTGGTCATAACCATAAGATATTATACACACAACAGGAAGCAGCTTTGATTGTTCCATATTTTGATAGTTACCTCTGTGCTGTAGGGATCAGTAGTATTATCACAGATGTAGATACACACGTATGTGAGACTTATAATCTCTGTGTTTTGTATGCAACTGCTCTGGAGGATTATAAGAGCTGATGTGAGCAGTTCATTATTTGTTACGGTATGGATGTTGTCACTGTTGAGGTTTTCACACTGACGATGTGCTAGCACATGGCAGCAAGAGCAACAATGAAGATCCACTGGCTACATGGAGCATAGCCCTCTCTTAAGAAGCAAGTTGCACTCGGGTACGCAAAACATTTCAGACCTCTTATTACAATACTCACTGATGAGTTCATTGGATTATTCAGTTGACCTAATCCTTTTAGCCACACTATGACCCTGGGGGTCAACTCAGCCTCTAACAGAAATGAGTACCAGGAATATTCCTGGGGCTAGGGAGCAGCCAGCTAGCGCTCAAGACCGACAACCTCACCGCCATCTATGAGCCAACTGTCTAGAAAAATGTGCGATCCTCAACATCTCATAACTGTATGGGCCTCCACAGCCTGTTACAGGGACAGATTTATCACCCCCCCACTGATCCTGAACCAGATTAATGTGTTCAGAGCTATAAGGCTTATTTTGGACTTTATCCATCATCTGGTATATATATGACAAAAAACCACAAAGTGTCTCCAAAACGTTGTGGTTTTTTTGTCTTATATATACCAGATGATGGATAAGTCCAAAATAAGCCTTATAGTTCTGTACAGCATACACCATCATCAGAATCCTTTTAAGTCTATTTCAGATAAGTGTGGTCCACAATCTGAAAGCCGGTTCCCTTATGCAATCCTCCCATCTATACCAGAGCCCATACAACCTGGTAAATACAGTAGCTAGGTCACAGGCTGGACAACCATGGAATCAGTGTTAAATCCCCAACAGGGGAAATATAATTTCCTTTTCTCTGCAGCCTGACCCAGCCTCCTGTATTAGGGGTACTGGGGGATTCCTTCCCTGAGGGTAATGCAGCACAGGTGTGAAGCTGCCCACTCACTTCCATCCACGGCCACAATTAAGAATGGTGGAGCTATGCCTCCCCCCCCCCCCCGATGTCATGGTGAGATGCTTATTTTTTTATGCACAGGAATAACTTTACTTCCATCTATACCAATGACTTCCAGGTGGTCTGTCACTGTGCACTGAGAGGCAGGGAAGTTGTGTATGTGCATGTATGCATGCCTAATGAACTTACAAAACTAAATAAAATGTACAAACTGAAGAGTGTGTGAACTTCGTTAATTTAAAAAATTACACTTACATACACACAGGCGTATCTTGTCCATCTATAGGAAAGTAAAACTGACCAAACTGCTGGCAATATGACCGACATGAATGCTCTGAATGTGGTATCTCACAACGAATGCCACTGAAATGACCTTTGCATTTACAGGCAGGTTGTCCCACACTGTTCACTTCACACGCAGCACCATTCAGGCAATAATTGTCACATACATGCTGTTCACATCGTGATCCATTTGTACCACGTACACAAACACAAACTGGTAAGCCACTGTAATTTATTTTACATTTTCCATCATTTAAGCAATAATTGTCACATGCTGACACTTCACAGCGGTCCCCACCATACCCCTGAGGACACTGGCATTTTATGCTACTCCCCTTTTCTGTAGATAGCATACCAGAATGAAGGCAATAATCTGAGCTCACTGAAGTTTCTGTCACTGATGACTCAGGTATTACAAATCTAATGGGCTCATTACTGTTAAAACTTTCACTCGAGTTTCGAATATCTGCCGCAATTGTTGACGTTCTTTCTGACTGGCAATCTACTCGTCTGCCATCAGACCAAGCGATAATTCCATGCAGTGCCCTGGAAAGTAAGAATCATATGTTTTATAGAGAGAACAGAAAGCTGAAAGCAACTGATTAAAGAAATCAGAATTCACCAAATTGTGGTCTCCTGATCAATGTGCTGTATTGGACATGAATTGGACATGAATACCAACATTACAGAGGAAGTTACTGCCCTTACCTTCAGGATCAAAGTGGTTGGTGTGAGGATGCACTCATGTTATGTGTATAAGCACGTTACAAGGAATGTGGTCACTAAGATCCACAAAGAATGGAGAGGAGATACACCCCAGTCTGAGTCTACATTGGAGACTAGAATAGTTTAGTTCTTCTAAATGTTGATATCTACAAAACTTTCCTGTGTCACAATCCAAAAGACCACATCATGAACACCCACCACTTCAAAACTTAAATAACAGAATTCTTGTTTACAGTAAAAGGTGAAGTTGTCCCTGTGCTTGAGTATGAGTATGAGGGGTGAGCCATAAAACTGGCCCTAGCACTGCGACCTTCAATGATCTATTGTGCTTTGTCCCTGTGCTTAATTAATTAAGAACCACACCATAAAGATGTGTGAATGAGAAGAGGTAAAGCTCCACTGATCTTGACCTTGGGACAAGATGGAGGTGAGTGGTCAGCTTCATGCCCCAGCCACTTTATGCCCAGGGAAGAGCCCCTGGTGCCCATGGATATGATGCTGGGTGGGCCCCAGAGCCAGTCTGGAGACTATGGAGTAGAGAAAAATGTCTTGCCCTTGGGGGGGAATTCAACCCTGCCCATCCAGCCCAGAGCCTGGCAATATACCAACTGAGTTATCCTGCTTCCTTGTTTCTAATGTGATAATATTGTCATATGTTGGATATATAATGCGACAAATAACTTCACACCGTCTTGGTTCTAGCGAATTTATTGAACATTTACTTCTCCTGCTGGAGTCACTGCCATGCACTCGATACAACCCAACTCGGCGACTGCTAGATTGCAATTCACTGGTTACTCTCTCTCTAGTAACTCACTGCTGAATAGTGTTCACTGCTCCTTGCTTAGGCTCGGCACGGACAACACAGAAAACAGTTATGTGATAGGTACCACTGTTGCGTAATGTCGTGTTTACCGACTGCCTAGCAACAGGCATTGCACGGGCTCCCCTGTTGCGTGACGCTGTGTTTACAGGCACTGCTGGGGAACGCTGCAGAGTTGTTTGTTGCTGCATAGCAACCAGCGCGCTTCGGCTCGGCTCACTTTGGCTCTACTCAGCACAGCATTGAGAAACACCGCTTTCCTTACTGTTGCATAACCTTGTTTCCACTGTTGAGTAACTTGGCAACCGACTTTTTACGAAGGGTCTGTCTTCGTGGTAACTCATTCCACCTCCCGTTGCCCAGCAATGGTTAGATATGTCACAATATTATGTACATGGGACATTCAGTAAACAGGTCACAAATGGAATAAAAACAGCTGTGATGGATGTAATAGATTTTCTATGTCTATCAACAGATAGCAGAACAGTCCAGCTTCATGACAGTCTACATAACATACGTACATGCACATGTTCAGAGGCCGGTTTCAGTAGTCAAAATGGCGATAGTGCTTGAGGAGTTTCTACCATACAGCTGCGTTCTGTTGTGCATTTCTTTGTGGACAAAAGAGCTCATGTAAAGGACATTCATACAGCAATATTTCCTATTTATGGTGGAAAGTGTCTGTCACATAAAGTGGTTCACAACTGGATCAAGAAATTATCTCCAGGACGTCTGGAACTTGCAGATGGTACCTGATCAAGTTTCCCTGTTGAGATTGTGACAGGAGCAACGACAGATTTTCAGAGACTACCATTTTCAGAAGTGTGGTGAAAATGTGAATTCTGTAGCGTACTGTGAAGTTCTGTTCAAGCTTCGGGATGCACACAGAAAATGTCCAGGCCAACTGGCAAGAGGGGCACTGCTTCATCATGACAATGCCAGACCCCATACAGCCCAAACAACCCAGGAGAGAATTCAGCAACTACAGTGGGAATTTCTTGAACATCTGTCTTACAGCCCGAACTTGGCCCCTAGTAACTTCCATCTGTTTGGTCCTCTAAACCACTTTGGTGCAAATGTTTCACCGATGACAAAGAGGTTGAAACCGAGGTGCAAAAGTGGCTGAGGCAACAGTCAAAAGATTACTATGCTGCAGGTTTTGACACACTGGTAAAGCGATAGGACAAGTATCATCAATGCTGGCGGAGGATACGTCAAGAAATAAATTCTTTCCAGGTTCGAATATCACCTTTTTACATTACATATCCATCTGTGACCTATTTACTGACTCCTCATATAAACATATTTTTAGAAGTTGAAGTTTTAACTAATTGAAGTAATAATTCATTTCAGGGCAATGGAAACTTAATGAAACTTATATTTTCAGAGAATAATATGGACAATTGATATTTTCATCACAGAAAGAATTTCTATTAAAAAATAATGAAACAAAATATAAGATTAATTTCTCAAGTGAGAAATATGTAATCATTAAAAGTAAAACAGTACTATCTTACCTGCGATTTTCACATCTGTATATCTTTGTAGGCTGTACACCTTCAGTGGGCTCTTTGGGAATTTTCCAAACAGCGTTGTGTACCGAATCAGACCAATAGATATCATGTAAATGAAGAGTCAGGTAGGCTGGCACATGGTATGTACCACATATAATGGTCTCAACATTACTTCCATCAAGGTTTGCTCGCTTTATGTCATAATAGATGCCGGATTTTTCATCACTCCAGTACATCTTGCCTTCTAATTCATCCACAGCAATGCCCATAGGTTGGAAAAGGTCCTTACTTACTAAAACTTCCCTTTTAGTACCATCTAATAAGGATCGTTCAATTGTTGGACGGAGATGATAACTGTTTGTCCAGTAAAGGTACCTGCCACAATGCAAGAATGTATCGAGTTTTTATATTTTACAAATTAACATTGGCAATCATGTTTGAAGTGAGGTTCCCAAAGCAGGGACTATGAATGCCCAGGCTGTAACACTGCGTAGCTCTGTACAAATACAGTGACATTTCAGAGGACTGTACCAATTCCATCTTCAAGGCTAGACAGGAACAGTCATGGAAAAACATTGTTGAGGAAAGGCCAATAGCAAGCAACATGGACAATAATGACTGCCTGGCGCCACTCGCTGTTCATCTATGGTTTGTACTGACAGAGGACACCAATGACCACCTGACTCAGTACAGTTCCCCCATGGTCATACTGACAGAGGACACCAGTGACCATCTGACTCTGTTCACTGTCCCCTCACTGGTATGTTCTAGGCAAGCCAGGAGCATACTGTGTAATATAAATGGTGTGCGCAAACATGACAAGCCCTGATGATGGAATTGGTGACAGTCTCCAAAAAGCTGGGTACAAACTCCACATTGCCACATCTGACAAACCAACAAAGACTTCAGTGCATGTCAGATACTGTAGTAATTCCTCATGTGACTGCACTTAAGCATCATGGAATAAAAATGTATGAAAGTGGAGGTTACATGCTAAACTACTGCATCTCTCTGCAAACCCTTTCCCTGCTAGGAACTGAAGCCCAGGTTCCCAGTCACATTACCAACTGAGCTGCTGAAGCTCTCACTCATTCATTCATTAATAATGGTCTCTTCTTCATTTTCGTATTCTTTATTACACAGTCGGTAGGACTCCTTGGACGAGTGACCAGCCCATCGCAAGGCCGCTACCTACACACAGGACACACCACACACAGACATAAATGTCTTGAGTGGGATTCAAACCCAAGCAAGCAGAGACAGATCATGCCTTTGACCGCACGGCCACTGAGATCAGCACAAAAGTTCTCAATAAGGTAAAAAGAGAGCAGAGTGGCATAACAGTTTTTTAAAAATGTTCTCCTTTATTGTCCCAGTAATTATTTATACATGACTGCTGTATGTGAGCCCAATTATCAACTTAGCCTCAGCCCTTATGTGGAGAATTGAATGCAAAAGTTGAGAAAACTTACAGCTGACACCTCTGCAGACTCTGATACTTAATGTATGGTACAACCGTTAACAGTGTCTTTTTTTTATCTGAGAGAAAGTTTTGTAGTCTGAACTATCTCCACCCTCATGTAACAGGTATATTCAGTTTGGCCAAATCAGCAGAGCTATTTCCTGTCTATAGAGACAGGGACTAGCTCTATCAATTGGGCACAACCGAGTATGCTCTCATCTGAGAATGGAGACGGAGCTCAGTCTCCAAAACGTTATTAAAAAAAATGAAATGAAATAAAAATAAAAGAGCGGGATGAAAGATATTGTTCAGAAAGTCAATTACAGTATGATGTATTAATCTACCATCGTCACAATGATCTTACTAAAGTATGGTGTATGAACAATAATTTTGAACAGATATAACAGTCCTTGTTCACATGGCACAATATAGTGCAATGCAGGGCTTACCTCCTGCAACTCGCTACAGTTATTCCATGTGGAAATTCATTGTCACTAAGGTTATGGATAACATCTCCCATTCTGTTCTTCATTGTACTTGTATACCAATATATGGCTGTCTCACCAGTCCAGTACAATGCACCAGAAACCGTATCATATGCAATATCTTGTATCGTATAATTGTCAGCTCCTATAAAATTACAGAAAATATGCACTGTATAGATTACTACACTAACCAGCCACATAAACCAAAAATTTAAAACACTGCATTTTGTCATTTTGTTGGATTTGTCTCACTAACTTTCGGAACATTTACATACAGGCTTCAGGGGGGTCTAGTACTCACTTAAACAAAACAAAAAAGCCCCAGTCAACACACGTCCAGAACTCAGTGCCTGCTGAGATATGGGCGACTTTTACATTTGACTGGATACAAGGACACATCTAAGAAAAACTATTATCCTTCTAGCTGAATTTGTTTTTCCATATCCATATTTACCACTTTAACTGCTTGCTTATTCATGGAATTCTAACAATTCAATACACATGTTTAAAATATACAGAAGTATGCACTAAGAGAAGGTTCATTGCATGATATGTACGTCTGTTTGTTTACCTTTCGCTTATGCCTCTGTAGAAGCATTACTTGTGTACTACTATGGAAAATGCGGTAGACAGTTGGTGTAGCGTTGCTCTTTCAATTTGAAATCTGTTTAGTCGCTCTGTAATGAAATCTTACTGGTCAGGTCTGGAAATGGCAGAGACGCATTTCATGTGTGTTTCTGCCCATGGAGCACATCACCTGTACGCAGAACATCATCCACAATGCAAAATCCCATCCCACAGATTATTCACCCAATTTCACCTGTGACTGAGCAAATCTGCGTCCTTTGCTGCTTCACTTAATGCATACTGCTGTGCTGTCCTAGCATCCAGCCAAATGTAAAACTCATCCATATCTCAAGAGGCACTGAGTTCTGGACATATGTTGAGTGGGACGTTTTTGCTCATTTAAGTGAGTACAATACCCCTTGTAAACCCCCTTTTCTAACACCCTGTATAAACCTGATGAGGCATTGGCAAAACATAAAATGTTATACTCTATAGTTACAGGAACTGGACAGCCAACACAACATAAAGAATGATATGTTCAAGGTGGAGACAAAATGGATGTTGTGATACCTCTTACTCATTTATTGTAAGCAGGTATATGCTGCATGTTCCGATCTTTACTTAGGTCATCACCAGGCAAATTCCACGAAACACAAACTAAGTTACTTGAATTTAGCTGCCCTAATATGGATTTCCCCCTCGTTGGTGTCTCCACCTTATCGTGGTGAGGGGGTTTGAGTATGCCAAGGACCCTGAGAGCTATACCAGCGGTAGCGTAGCTACTGGCAGGGCCTCCCTTGCTGGACAGGTCAAAGGGTAGGCATCAGACGAAGAGAGACACCAAAAACCAAAAACTGATGCCGGAAGCAGCGTCATCAGCAGCGACTTGAAGCACAGAACAAATGATGCTCGAGATGGTTCAAGTTCGTATAACAACAGGCGTGACCAGAGTGGTTTGAACGGCTGTTGTACTGCGATGTGGAAAGCAAATGGAAAAACTACCACATTATCACTTTTCCTGGATAGTCTCTTTCCAAAAACAGAAGATCACATTAAGTGGAGGAACTGTTTTGGAAGAGACTGTGGACCTGTCATCTGACAGTTACTGATCAATCAATCAATATGGATTCATATTATGCAATTTTTTGCACCTGTGGTTATTAGCAAATACAACTTAAAGATTCACGTAACTACTGCATACACAACAGGATGCAATCCACAAAGTTTATGTTATACTTTGCATAAAACATCTCAGATGGCATATTAACATAAGTACCAATAATATTTACAGTTAAAAAACATTACTAACTTCATGCTGGTTGGTACTAAAGTGTATAACAATAACTACTGGGAGCACCAGGAAGGATTTTCCATCTTTAAGGTTGCCTATTTGACGTGTTATGCACATTTCTGACAAATAGTACTTGTCTGAAACCTTACAAAGGGCAGAAAAACCTCATGTGAGCTTATGCATTCATTTTGCTGTCTGACTGCTCTGAGAGTGATTCTGTTTAGCAGTGAATTACCTCCTGAAATTCAGATCACTTCAGGCTTTATTTCATTAAGCTTATTTAAAAAGAGGAACAACAGAATGTGAATTAGTGAAAGTCCATCATATCAAATTTCAGCAAAATCTGAGACTTATGAGATACTTGAAAAGTCTACTTAATGGACATATGTAAATCAGACTTTATTATGGATCACTGCAGTTAGAAATGAGAAATGCCTGAAAACTTCCGGTGGTCTGTCATATAAATGTCAACACGTGCAAACAGATTATGACATATACATGACGAAGCTCATTGAACATGAAAATCTTACAGTACTGACCATGGACTATGGAATCTTAACAGGGTGTAGCACGGTAAAGTCTGTAATTATTTTGGACACATATTACTTCCATCTTCAGGATTAAAGAATGATCCAAGCTAGTAGCCAAGAAGAAGCAAAGCTTGCATGGCTGTTTGACCTTGAAAATGGAAGGCATCAGATTTCTGTCAAATGTCAATACACTTATATCAGACTACATGGTATTATATCTTAGATGACGCCAAGCTTCATGAAAAAAAGACCATTTATGACCTCATGTAAACCAGGCTTTCTCATGGATCAATATGCCTGAAAATCAGAGTTGCCTAGCAAATTTTCTACATCTCTTATATCAAATTTTAAGAAAATCTGTCTGAGGTCACACAGATGGACAGACATGATGTCCAGATAAGGCACTATTCTTTATTTACTTTTCAAAGAATGCCTACAAACTGTAAATGTGAAAAATGAGAAAATATAACAATTATGGTGCAAATGGAAGTCAGTAACTGCTAGTACAGCATTGCTAAGATGAATCATAAGAATCATGAACTGTGATGACTGTTCTACACAAACAGAACCTATCTTCAAGCAAAGTGATGAATACACAATACAAATCCACAGATCTGTGAACTTATTTCAAATATCAGCCCCAGTACTTCTTCATAGTTAGATGAGGATATTACTTTAACAGTTCATGTATGTGTATGTACAAACAAAACTTTGTAGGAACACATGCAGACATTGAATGACACAATTCACACTCTTTACCTTAATTTACACATGAATGTAGAAGCACATAAACTAAGCCAGAAATAACGATTACCTTTCTTGACAAAGAAAAAAGTTATGACTAGAAATAAGAGGTAAAGGTAAAAGCTATTCCTGTAACAGGATGTGAAGGCCCATAGGGTTGTGAGACGTTGTGTCTCCCATATTTTCTGTAGACAATCAGCTCACAGATGGTGGTAAGGTTGTCAGCCTTACACATTGGCTGTCCTTTACCTCCCCCCCCCAAGAAGATTCCTGGTACTCATTTCTGTTAGAGGCTGAGTCAACCCCAGGGCCATAGTGCGGCTGGAAGGATTAGGTCAAATGAAAAATGGACCTCATTAGGGACCTTCCGGCTTGTAGCACAGTGCCTCAACCAACTATGCTACCACATGCCCCTATGAGTAGGAATTCCATCATTAAATAGTGTGTGATATAAAATCTAAGAAAAACTATCAACCTTCTAGCTGAATTTGTTTTTCCATATCCATATTTACCACTTTAACTGCTTGCTTATTCATGGAATTCTAACAATTCAATACACATGTTTAAAATATCATATGATAAAACTGTATACTGAAATGTTACATTATCAGCAACACAACATGCATCACTTCATAGTTTATAAATGTGGAGGTATCTGAAATCTTCCTGAGACTTGTGGGAATGTATGAGGTTCCTATTTTGTGTGCTAAATTTCTGCCTGATGTACTTCCTTGTTCCCAGTTTCTTTGCCTTATTTTCTTGAATTCATATTCAATAATACCTGACCATCTTTCTCCTTTCATACAAATCTTTTTAAGAAATTCAGCATATGATTTTAATGTATTGTTGCTAAGGAGAACATGTACCATGCATTTATGATTGGGTTCCCGACATGAAACTACAATTTGCATCAAAAATATGTTCACCCTGAGACTTTGCAAAATTAACCTGTCCTTCTAATGCATAAAGTTCTTCACTTCAAGTCATGGTCATACAATACGACTTTCAAACATGAGTGTTGCTGAGTGATGTATGATATTGATGTAGTGAATAAGAGCTTACATTGCAATCACTTCATAATTCATTTTACATCTCATTTGCACACTAACACATCTTCACACATCAGAGTGCAAGGTGATCTCCACACTTAAAGCTAATGAAATGATAATGAAACTGGCCCCTTCACTTATCACTTATGAAAATATCAATTTGCTTCACTGAGTAAAACACTTACACAAAATTAATGCCCAAATACTTACCTACCTACCTATGTATGTACCAACCGACCCATCCACCCAACATACATCTAACTAACTAAAGAACGTATCAACTACATGGTGCAGAGTCCATCTTGAGAAGCTTCCAATTGCTCAGCTACTCAAAAATATCCCAACATATTATGGAGCCCAAAAGTTCATTACTGTGTTCAAAGAGCCCTCCACTGTACCCAATCCTGAGCCAGATGAATCCAATCCATACCACCCCATCCTATCTCTAAGATCCACCTTCATATTACTTCAAATTAATTTTACATCATATGAACTAAAATACAACTATGATTGCAGGGTCCAGTGCAGGACTCTGGCAGAAACTTAATTTTATGCTGTTGCACAAACAAACAAAGAAAACAAAACAAATGTGCCCAATTTATCAGTGAAAATGGAGCCACACTGTGGTGTGGTCTTACATGAACAGAGCCATACCATTTTTGCACTGGACCCTTCAGTTACTCTAAGCATACCTGCAATTCTTCTATTACATTGATAAAGTTTTAGTAATTTTTCAGTCTGTACTCATGACAGGAAAGATCCTTGCAAATCTAACCACCAGTGAACATTCAATAACTGAATTGGCTCCATTGTGAGATTTGGTGTATATACATACTTGTTTATTTGCACATAAGCAGTGCTCTTCTCTGGTGGTATGCAACAGCATATATATATATATATACACACCAAATTTCATGAAAATTGATTTAAAAGTTGAAAGGTGGGGATGAATGCACATGTGACTACTGGTACTTACATGTACCACAAAAAACGCAGAGATCAGTAGTATGCCACGTTTAGTTCTTGTCACTGCTTGCCAGTGTCTTTGTTCAAAAGTTCACAATGAAAGCCATGTAAATTAAAATACATATTTCTAACAGTTACTAATGTCAGTGTGCATTATCCACAGAGCATCTAACAGTTACTAATGTCAGTGTGTGCTACCCACAGAGTGTAAGTAATGTTGCCCACAAATACTATTCATGTATGCAGATGCTGCACTCCCATCGTCATGTGAATAGTGCCAATCGTTGAACATAAGCACATATGTGACACAAGGTGTTACATAATTCACCTACTATTTTCAAAATTTCACTGCATATTTACTTACCAATGAATTTACATAAAAATAGTCAGAAATGAAAGAGAAATGTTTGCCATTTGTTATGAAACTAAATAAAGTGCAATATTATTACAAATCACCCAATTTAGATGCCACGGGAAAGTTTCTGATAGGCACATCAGTACGAACTGGGTACATGAGTTTCGGACTACAGCTTCTGCGATGGATAAGAAACCAGGAGGCAGCACAGAAAGTGTGCAAACACCAGAGAATGTCAATCATGTCTGAGTTGCTACTGCTCGGAGTTCCAGACATTCAGTTCGCAAGCAAGCTGCGGCACTTCACCTATCAAAGAGTTCAGTGTGTCCGATTTTGCATTCACACCTCAGTCAACACCCTTACAAAATCCAAGTGGTGCAGGAGTTGTCCGACCAAGATTTTGCTACCAGAAAAGCTTTCTGTGGGAAATTCCTTGCCTTCAATGAAGAGTAATCGGGTGTGATTTGAGGACTGAATGAGGCACATTTTGAATTATCTGGCTCTGTCAATAGACAAAACATGTGATACTGGAGTGATAATAACCCCAGAAGTCTGCATGGGAAATATTTTCACAGTGAAAGGGTTACTGTATGGTGTGGAATATCAACTGTCAGTATCATCGGTCCTTATTTTTCCGAGGAAGAAAACAGACATATGGTAACCGTGACATCTGACCAGTATGAGTGACTTTGTGTTCTCTGCATTATGAAACCTAGGCCTAGAACCTGCTACACTCTATTTCCAACAAGATGGAGGCATAGCTCATACCACTCATCACTCAATGAATCTGTTAAGGAATGTGCTTCAGCACCAAACAATTTCCCGTTTTGAGGACATTAATTGGACAGCCCGATCATCGCACCTGTCATCCTTTGACTTATCTGTGGTGTTTCTTAAGGAGTAAAATATTCAAAACACGTCCAGCAGACCTAAACGCACTGAAGCAGAGAACACACTTTCATGAGTAATGAAAAGAATGGTCAACAGTGTGCATGAGTGTATCAACGTGAATGGATGGCATCTCAGTGAGGTGATTTTCAAGAAGTGACAAATTGTCAATTGAAAAATCCGTCGAGTGCAACAATGTTTTTAGGTCACTTATTTATCTCACTTGCCTTACATGTTTCGGTTCAAGAGAAACCATCATCAGAGGCACGTATTACAAACACATGAAAACACTGGCGCTGCTTAACGTACACAGTATGTAAACTGCGTGGACGCTGNGGATGTTTCTTACGCGTTGTGTGTTGTGTACTGCCCTACACACAGTACAGTACACAACACACAACGCGTAAGAAACATCCGACAATAAGCATACACAACCTCAAGTTGACGCTTCCCATCATCGGGACGAATCAACAAGGAGGAGCCGAACATTTTACTTTAAATGTTTTAAACTTTTAAATATTTTAACATTGACGGCTCAATTTGAGGGCAATTTTCAGATGGAATGCAAGAGTTGTACGTGCATTCAATGCTACTAGAAAGTGTTGTGCTTTTACACTTCGACATCTGTAACAGCGTCCACGCAGTTTACATACTGTGTACGTTAAGCAGCGCCAGTGTTTTCATGTGTTTGTAATACGTGCCTCTGATGATGGTTTCTCTTGAACCGAAACATGTAAGGCAAGTGAGATAAATAAGTGACCTAAAAACATTGTTGCACTCGACGGATTTTTCAATTGACAATTTGTGATTGATAGTGTAATGGACCAAAATGAAACAATTAAAAAAAAATCAAGAAGTGACCTTTCTGTGGTTTTGCTGTTACAATTTTGGTGATACCTTGGTTTCATAATAAATGGCAAACATTTCTCTTTCATTCCTGACTATTTTGATGTATGTGTAAATTCATTGGAAATTTTCAAAATGGCAGGTGAATGCTGGGACACCTGTGTGTGTTTATGAATGGGTGAGAGGAGAAATTGAGAGAAAGATGTTGCATGCATACAAGTGAGTGTATGAAACTTCTCTTGTTTGCCCACAAGTGTAATAAGGCTGAACTGAGACATCTCTTGTCATGGGCACTGCTGGGATTATACCAGGGAGGTTAGAAATTTAACATTTAAGAATATTTTTATGGACAACCCCAGAGCTGTGGATCTGTATACTGGAACACTGCTGGTTCCATGAACTATGTATATATTCAACATTCTTTAGTGTTAATATTTGGCACACTTCCTGTTTACCTTTCAATTTTGATTGCCCCCTTAAGATATTTTAGAATATTTTTACATATTACTCTATAACAGTGCATCTGTATATTAAAACACTGGTGGTTCCATGAACAGTATTCAAGAGTTTTTGGTAGTAATATTTGGGACACATCGTACTTACTTAGCAATTTTGATTTTTCCAAAAAAATATGTGGGGAGGAACTGCCCGTGTCTATGGTGTGTGGATTTGTAGGCCAGTGTCACATCAGACAACATAAGACTTCCTTTTCCCAGTTATAAAAATTACCTACTTTGGATGAACGGCCTAAGATCCTGGTTCCCTTCGAGACTGAGAGTGAATATGCTGTAGGCACTGTCTGTGTCATCAGTAAGGAACAGCGTCTGGTTTACAGGGTCCAGTTCCAGTGCTCTGAGGTTTGCAGTTGGCTTTCTCAGTCTATCTATGATTTTTCCTTCCTCACTGAAGAAGTCAACTTCATCTGTAGTTACAACAGCAATGTCTGCAACAAGAAAAATGTATGTGCATTACTAAATTGAAGGATGCCCCTGCCACTATCAAGATAAAAGCAACGATCAACAAGTTCACTGCCCTAAGACCTGGAATGCAAAACGCACATGCAACAGTAGACACAGAAGGAATAATTCAATAGTGAAAACAGATTTATCTTAATCGGATAGCTGAAAGAAAACGTCCCATAATGGTACAAACACGAGTGTTTGTGTGTACCCACAAATATATATACATACTAATGCTTTAGCAACACAGTAGCTCAGTAATTGAAATAAAGGTGAGTTACATCACACAATTTTTTTAATTAGTTTAGAATTATTATGATTACAAAGTAAAATTTATTAAAGTGAAAATTATTATATCCTTGGATGTGACGTTGCGAACTGTGACGAAATTTTACCAAAGTTTCGGAGGAACGTACTGCCTCCATCTTCAGGGTAGAAGAAAAGAGAAGAAAGTCCGCGAGTGAGGACCCAGCGTGAGCAGGTGCTAACAGACTTCGCCTCCATCTTCAGGTTAGAAGAAAAAAGAAGAAAATCCACGAGCGACGAACCAGCGTGAGGTGCTAACCCTGAAGACGGAGGCGATACGTTCCTCTGAAACGTCGGTTAACACTATCTACATGGCGCCAAATCCCAGAAGACTGCTTCCTTCATAGTCACCACCGTGAAAACCTCAGTTCTTATACGAGTATCAATATTTTAGTCCGTAAAAGGTAAAGCTACCACTGTAACAGACCGTAGGGGCCCATAGGGTTGCGAGACGTCGAGGCTCCCACATTTTCTAGACAATCAGCTTGCAGATGGCTGTGACAATGTCAGCCTTAAACGCCGGTTGCCCTTTAACCCCAGGAACATTCCTGTACTCATTTCTGTTACAGACTGAGTCGACCCCAGGGCCACAGTTCGGCTGGAAGGATTAGGTCAACTGAAAAATCTATCGGGAATCGAATCCGCGACCTTCCGGCTTGCAACATACTGCCTCAACCAAATACGCTACCGCGTGCCCCATTTTAGTTCGTAGGCTGACAAATACTGATTTTGTTTTTCCTTGGCACTACAGCCCCGGTGGGCCTAGGCCTACCTCCATGAACATCACCGTTCACTTCGGTTTTTCTAGATCTTACACATTCGGTGGGACTCCTTGGGCAGGTGATTAGCTCGTCGAAATGCCTCTACCTTTACACAAACACAGGAAAACGCACACAAAGAAACTAAACATCCATGCCCTGAGTGGGATTCGAACCCACGATCCCGGTTTCCAAGCGAACGAAGACAGTACATGCCTTAGACCGCTCGGCAACCGTGACCGGCTGACAAATACTGGATGCCCAGATAAAAAGTACAGCATGGACTGCCACAAAAAAATTGAACCTCCGAACACTACCCAATAATCAAGCTTAGTCTTTCCACCTAAAAACCATTTAGTGTCTTAGGGCATGAAAGCATTGTACGAAGCACGGGGATTTAAACCGATTTCAATACGCTCTTCCAATCTCTGAAGTGCTATGAAAATGACCTGACGAAGCAACTACTGCAGAGAGAAAGGGATTCCACAACGATTTTGGGGAAGCTATCTGGCATTAGACGACCTAACTGAAAGTGGGCTCAAGCAACGAGCTTCGAAATTAAAGACGGAATGTCATTATATAAACATGTCAGCAATGACCTTCAATTATACAGAGTGCTTCTAATAAAACTGACGAGTTCACGTCTCTGCGCTTCGCCGCTACCTGAGCACCGCAGGCCGCGAATTTTTCTGATGACTCAGCATGCCGATAATGTGTGGAATGGGGCGCAGTTCTTACCTTTGCTCACATATCACAGAAGGTGTTGAAAACGCTGTCCCCCCCCCCACATGTAAATACCTTTCGTAATTAACTGTTTCGTTCAAAAACATACGTACAGCGATATGGCCACGCCATAGCTCAAGCGGTTAGTAGCTGGCTTCCCACCGCAGCGGCCCGGTTTCAAACCCTGGTCTGGTCAAGTGGGATATGTGGTGAACAGTGGCGCTGGGGCGGGTTTTCTCAGAGTACTTAGGTTTCCCGTGCCAAACTCCATTCCACCAAATTCTCCATCATCATAATCACCCGGGGCAGGTACAATAGGCCAATCAGTGGCCGCCGTGCCGAGTGGACCCAGCTGGACTTCACCCCCACCCCCCCAAAAGCGAAATGCGTACAGCGATTCTTCCTGCACTTACAGGGCACCAGACACCAACTTTTCACTGGATGGCTTCAGCAATTGTTTTGCCGTTCTTGCACTAGACTTTGACACTCCAGTCTCTTGAGCTAGACGTTTCAGTGATTTTCTAGGTGTATGTTTAAGTCTGGCCCCTATGTCACCTAACTTCTTCTCAGTAAGCACTCGGCGCTTAAGAGTCCAGTTGTTCTAAGTTTATTCCCAAATTTATGAATTGTCTGTCTGCTGGGAACTCTTTCACCACGAAATTTACGTCGACAATATCTAGCAGATCCCATTTCACGTAGGTGTCATACAGAAATACGCGTTGCTCTAAAATATAGAGAACCAAGGCGTGCCATACTGCTGTTAACTACTGCATAATGCTGACAAATCACAAAAGAACTCCACATGCATGCACCAATATGCCCGCCGTGTAACATAATACTGTGCAGACATCTACAAGTTAATTATTTTCCTTCATTTAATACGTTATCGGCCGTCAAGCACGCTGAGTCATCGGCAAAATTCGCATGCGCTTCGCGGCCGGCAATGGGCCGGTAGCGATGAAGCGCAGGGCCGTCAACACGTCAATAGCATTAAAAATATCCCTGTACTTTCCACTGGAAACGTAATTTTCGTGAAGGTCCGTAGGCTTAATTCGACTTCGCTCGGTTTACGTTACGTTTTGGAACAACTCGTTCAATCTTCTGAGTTTTCTTTTTCTTATAGCGCAGTTGGTATAGCAACTGGTTACGGGCTGGACGACCAAGGGGTCGGAGTTCGCGTCCCGGTAGGACCAAGCATTTTCACTTCACCATGTCGTCCAGGCCGGCTCTAGGGCCCACCCAGCCTCCTACCCAATGGGTACCGGGGACTCTTTCTCCGGGGGTAAAACAGTAGGGATGTTAAGCTGACCACTCACCTCCAAATAATGCCGAGGTCAAGAAAACGTGGATCTATACATCCACTCGCCCATACGTCTTCATTGCACAGAGACAACTTTACTTTTTACTGATGTTTGAATACTACCTCGTACATTATCTTTCCGACAAGCTTTCGAAAGCATGCCTTATGTACAGCCAAGTGGAAGCTGTGAGGTCTGATGGCGTTAATGGTGGTCCGGGGCCCTTCCCTCTTTTTACGCTGGCGATTGTTCTACAAGACTACACCCATCCCGGAATGTTTTCACGAGAAGGGATGTCTCCACTTCTGAACTTAAGCTGAACATCTACATCTGATATTCTTTCTGCCTCCAACCACCTAAACGCTGCCCTCCGTTGGTCGACTTCCATTCTCAGGGGTGTAGGCTGGCCCCGCGATATCGCCCCGTCTAAGAGCCTGGAGCATGCGCACATCCTTGTGCGTTCGGTGCAACACGTAGCATAGATAAAACTTCGTCGTTTCTTGTATTCATGTGGCAAAAACAGCAATCCAATAACTTCACTGTTTTTCACAATAATCATTGTTTAACTATGGTCATTCTTCCCCGGACGCCTCTACGTATGCTTACCACTGTCACTTAACACATACAAATATACTGTACGTGTCCTGTTTTCTGTATATTTCATAAACAAGTTCATTTGAAGGACATAATTAACAAAGAATGAGTAGCAGACGCCATAATGCATAACATCTGCAAAGTAACAAGCTCTGTCGGTGAGTCAGCACTCTTCTCCTACCCCAATTCATTGCAGCTAACAAATATACAGGAATCAGAACTCTCAAATCGTGTGTCCTGTCACGATTTACTCCAAGGAACAGACTCACTTTTTTAGAATAGTTGCTAACAAAGTCAAGAAATCCGAAGACATATATGTATTACTGCATTCACAACGGCCCACGACGGGGTCCATATTCAAAGCCAGATGAATCCAGCCGACAACATACCATTACACTATCCCGTCTACGACTAAATCTTCCACGGGATATCTCTCCTGCCAACACGTTGTATAAATTTCTATTTGCTGTCGTGCGTGCTACATACCTCGCTTCTCATCCTCCATGATATGTTCACCCTAATAATATGTGGTGGCCGGTCACGGTAGACGCGCGTCTAAGGCATGAACTGTCTTCGCTCGCTCGGAAGCTGAGATTGTGGGTTTGAATCCCAATCAAGACATGGATGTCTACGTGGGTTTCTTCGGTTTGTGTTGTTCTGTGTGTAGGTAGCGGCCTTGCGATGGGCTGATCACTCATCCAAGGGTGTTATCGTCTGTGAAAAATGATTACGGAACTGAATAAGAGGCCTGGGCCCTGAATGTGCTGAAAGAGCCACTGAAAAAAAAAATCTGCCGAAGAGTACAAATGATAAAGCTCCCCATTAGGTAACTTTCTCCAGTCTCTGATTAATACTCCCCTCAGCAGCTTGTTCCTGAACACCCTCAATCTAAGTAAGCTAGTTCTCATAGCGCTGACTAAATGGTATGGCCTTTCATGTTATGACACCGCCCAATCTGGTAGACGTTTGCCGACGTTTCGGAGGAATACACTGCTCCATAATCAGCGTCGAAGTGTAAGGCAATCGACAAGCAAGTAGTGGAAGCGTTGTTTCTCCGAAACGTCGGCGAATTTCTACCAAATTATGCGAAGTTAAATCTCAGGAGATCGTAGGGCCTACTCTTCACTGTTTCTTCTTTTATGAATGCCAACTTAATACACAGACAAAACAGGTAAAAATCAGTTACATGCAGTAAATGTTCGACCGTCAAACGTAACTTCGCAAGTCTGTTCAAACTGTCCCAAGTAGCCCCTCTCTTCTCGCAGATGCGTGCGTTTCCAAACACACCCGTGTAAACAGGCATCGTCCCAAATCCATCGTTACATCACAGCACCGTACTCAAAGTAAGATGTGAAGTCATCAGCTCTGCGCATATGAAGAGCACTATCTTCTGAGATAATGAAAAAGTTAGATAGTTCCGTTCAGTGTGACTGGTTATGATTTTATTTCAATTATTCATCTTCTGGGGTGTTTCGAAGAACCTTACTGCCTCCATTCTCGGGGTAGAAGGATATGTTTTGGGGCATTGTACTGCCGATATTTTAATGGTAGAAGAGTAAACAGCTTCTTTATTTCTTGAATGACGCTTCGTTACTTAAAAAAAACAGTACGTTCTTCCGAAACGTCCGTGAACTTAAGACTATACAGCTCTATATCCCATAAAATGAAGCTGTGAGAACCTCAAATATCAGAACTAAGCGTTAATCTGCTTATCTCATACGGCTGTACGAAAAGCTGCCGCACCAGCAAGGGGCAGAGTTTTTTTTTTTTTTTTTTCAAGCTTGAGTGTAACACAAAACGCCTGCAGAGTCGGCAAAGAGCCTCTGTGCTTGAATGCAGAATAGTTTTGGGTGCATAAAGCACTCAGTTCCCGAGCATATGTCCGAACATACGTAACCAATTATTCCATTTCACTTCGACGTTATCGAAACAAGGTCAAATGTATGATGATATTACTGTATTAGTGTATGTCTGTCGACTAGT
Organism: Cryptotermes secundus; assembly: GCF_002891405.2. Taxonomy (NCBI): domain Eukaryota; kingdom Metazoa; phylum Arthropoda; class Insecta; order Blattodea; family Kalotermitidae; genus Cryptotermes; species Cryptotermes secundus. The sequence continues at coordinate 383,936 of NW_019731261.1, read as the reverse complement.
GTGTGCTATCTCAGGTCCGATTTGTACTTACAATTACTCTGGCCACGCTACAGCTCAAGCGGTTAGTCGCTGGCTTGCCACCGCGGCGGCCCGGGTTTGGTCAAATGGGATTTGCGGTGGACAAAGTGGCGCTGGGGCAGGCTTTCTCCGAGTACTTCGGCTTCCCCTGCCAATCTTCATTCCACCAACTGCTCCACAATCACCCTCACCTATCATCTGGGACTGGTACAACAGGCCAGAAGTGGCCGCAGTACAAGGGACTTAGTCCCACTCCACTAGCAATAAAAAGAAACACAATTACTCTGTCATGTACTTAACGTATATATTTTAAAGTAAACCGAGTTGATCCAATGGTGTGTTATATGATAGAATAATTTCAAGTGAAAACTTGACCTGAAGATGGCATGTATGTGCCGAAATATGTCCTAGATACCAAACTCCTACCTGCTGGAAATACTGTTATTTCGACAGAAATATAATATACGTGTACAATATCTAGAGCGATTTACAAAACAGGAGGCAACGAAATATATGTAGGCGAAATGTACTAATTTCCACAATGTTGAATCCTTCGGATAAGACTTGCTACTTTTCAATTATTAGTATGCACGTTGTACTGAGCGAGTTGGCAATCTGATCCTTAAGTGGCCTACACAACCTAATTACAACGAAGCATTTCGGAATTCACTGAAACAGACGCTGGTACATTCGTATGCAGTCCGTATTAATCGTAAAAATACCACAACTGAATTTCACGAGATGGGTAAGTTAAAATACCAAAGGCTGTTAAATTACAGCGCCTTCGTCAATATATGCAGGCCTAAGGTCATTCATACTGTGACACGTAGACCCACTGCGTAAACGGGCTACAGTACAACAGTCGTTGCTAGGGAACAGCTGTTTCTCCGGAAACGCGAGAGCACGCAACAATAGAGATTCTCTCTGTGCCGCCCGTGCCGGAAAGCGGGTTCAATATAAGAGGCCTAAACTTGGCGGTGGTCAAGCTTACGACCATTCAAATGACTAAGCTGCCATTGTAGCACAAGATACGTGAGATAGGCAAGATCTGCTATGTAACGCCCGTACTGACAGAGGACTCGTGTATAGTGCAAAAGGAACAACATATTATATGTGCGAAAAGCTAGGCATATTCATAAGAGACAAACCCATGCTAAGACGGACGAACGGTGTCACGCCAGCCACTGTTCAAAGTTCTCATTCCCACGACCCGCGAGTTATTTGCGTACCAAGTCACGTGCTGTGTGCGTAAACTCGCCAATGTTCAACCACACGAGATCTCTGAGAAGTAGGCGGGCATTCGTGAACCCTCAGGTTCCTTGAGACGTGGGCGCCTTTCCTTCGCGCGAATGTTCGTGAACCACTCAGGTACACCGAAAAGTGGCAATTTTTTTTTCGGGAATTGCTTGCCTAAGTTCCGATAAGAATAGGCTGGTTTCACGGTTACATTCTAACCCATATAAGGCAAGACCTGCTTCGAATCTCGGGCAGGTTACGCCTTACAAGACATTCCTTTTGGGCGACTCCGATGGACCAGGGCAAAGATGTTGAACTTGTGCCGAACGAGGCCTCCGAGTGTGTTCATCCCTACCAAAGGACATCTCTTAACCGCTTTCCTCCTCAAAAATTTGAGAATCCTTTTAAAACACTTCGAGAAGAAGAAGAAAAAAAAAAGTAAAGTAAAGTAAAGGCGTCCCTGTAACAGGTCGTGGAGGTTCACAGGGTTGTAAGATGTTAGATTTTCTAGACAATCAACTCATAGATGGCGGTAAGGTTGTCACTCTTACGCGCCGACCGCCCTTTACCCCAAGAACATTCCAAGAATATTCCTCGTACTCATTTTTGTTAGAGACTGAGTTGACTCCTGGATTAGGTAATTGAAAAAAATCCAATGACCTCATCGGAATTCGATCCCGCGACCTTCCGGCTTGTAGCATAGTGCCTCAACCAAATACGCTACCGCTTGCCCTCACTTTAAGGAAAGTTCTAACTAAATATTCCGTGTATTTTCTAACAGTATTCATATGGCACGTTCCACATACCTTCCAAGTGCACGGAATTAGCATGCGATATAAGTACAAAAGTAGCAAATTACAAGAAGTTCTAGGATGAACCAATCGCCTACTTTCCTCTCATACGACATGGTAAGCATAGGAAAAAAATTGGGGCAACATAGCAAGATGATCACACAAACCCCTCACAAAACATTAGGGGGGGGGGCAACACTGACACGGATAAACTGGCACACGGCACGGTGATCTCATAAGCCTACTAAAAATTAGGGGAGATACACAGACAGCAAGTGATCTCATAAGCTTCTTAACAAAATTTGGTAGGATACAAACAGCTCGAATTCGAAGAATTCTCGCCCACAAACGATTGAGGACTCCGAGATAATAATCAGAATTCACTGTTTGACCTTCTGGCAGAAATTCCTTGTGAATAATACCTTTGGAATCGAAGAAAACGGTTAGCAGTGTCTTTACTCGACTCTTTTGCATGCGCACTTTCTTTGGTTTCGGCTTCTTTAGGCTCAACCACGCTGCACTCTGCCGCTTTGTGAGAGGCTCATATTGAAAACACCATGGCTCGTCACCAGTAACAATCAATTTTGTAAATTTTGTATCACTCTGGGCCGACCGTAACATGTCTTTGGAGTGTTCCACTCTGACATGTTTTTCGTCGCTCGACAGCGCGTGCGGTACAAACCGCGCACAGACCTTCCGTTTGCCCAAATCCTCGGTCAAAATTTGATGCACAGTACTTTTCGGTATTCCCAAAAGCTCCTCGATAAGTCTTGCAGAAACACATCTGTTGATGCGATGCAAGGATTTCGGTCACTTTTTTTCACATTTTCTTTAGTACGACTTGTTCTCGGCTTTGATGCACGTGGAGCGTCTTCAATGTCCTCCCTGCCGTCACGAAATACAGCATACCATCGAAAAATGTTCGAGCGACCTAAACAATCACGACCGTACACACTTTTCATCATTTCGTACGCTTCTCAGGCTCTTTTGCCTAACATAAAACATTGCGATCCATGGTGACTATGCTGAAAAGTATTTTTGTTATTGCTAGTGGGGTGGGACTAAGTTTCTTGTACTGCGGCAACTTCTGACCTATTGTACCAGCCCCGGATGATAGGTGAGGGTGATTGTGGAGCAATTGGTGGAATGAAGATTGACAGGGGAACCGAAGTACTCGGAGAAAACCTGCTCCAGCGCCACTTTGTCCACCACAAATCCCACTTGACCAGACCCGCCGCCGCGGTTGGAAGCCAGCGGCTAACCGCTTGAGCTATGATGCGGCCGAAGAGTAAATAAAGGTGTGCTGTAATAGAGCTACTAGTGAATCCCACCCCAGAAAATATGCTTTGCAAATATTTCCTGGACTTTGTATCTTTACTTTCCGAATATCCTTCGTACAAGTCCTCTACTAATCCAGTCTTTGCAAAGCAGACGTTGCTTATCTCACTATAGTCACATTCAATCGTAAAGAAAAACTTTCCCTTTATAGCATGACGTGAAATTCCTCCAGAAAAAATAATCCTTCAGTGATACATACTTCTTACAGACTACAATGCTTATCATGAAAGTGAAGCCAAACTCAAGGTGCCCTTATCACTCCGTAGTTACATAACCACTCCAGAGTAAAGCAGAATTATAGTCATGACAACGCTGACGAAACTTCACACACAGTCACACTCCACGTGTGTATTCCTACTTGCAGGTTACGCGACAAGGCACGTTGATCTTCGTTTGGTGAGAGGTGCAGGGCACAACACAATATGTACTCAACGCCCTATAACACAATCATCAAACTGAGGATTAGATGGGCAGGGCAAGTAGCACGCACGAGACACACGTGCATGTACAGTTTTGATAAGAATACTTCAAAACTCTGACCTGAAATGTCTCTCTTTATTCTCCTTTCCTAAGTGATCATTAATGTGACTAAACACAGACCGATATGGACAATGTAAAAGGTAATTCAGCATTACGCCAATTAGGACATATGGAGGCGTGGAGCACCCCCGGTACCCAACCCGGGCCGTCCAGCCCGTGGCCTGTCGCTATTTTTTTTCCTTGGCACTACAGCCCCAGTGGGCCTAGGCCTACCTCCATGAACTTCTCCGTTCACTTCGGTTTTTCTAGATCTTACACATATAGTAGGACTCCTTGGGCGAGTGATCAGCTCGTCGCAAGGCCTCTACAAGCCTGTCACTATACCTAACTCTATATGGTCAGCGTACGTTATTGAAACCCTCTTAACGACTATGCGAGATATTTTCAGTTTGGTGAGGAGTGCACAGCAACATTTTAGCTAAGCTAGTAGCATCTGCTCATGTACACCATGTACAGAATTTCTGCACGACATACTATGTCCCTACTTTAGAGGGCACATTGGTCAACACGCGTGGCTCCATTCAGACCTAGGCAACTTATCAATATTTCCGGAAGCTTCTGTTATCTACAAAGACCACATAGTTAATCAATGTTTGTGTAACTCTGGGGCACGCGATAGCGTAGTTGGTTGAGGCACTGCGCTAAGATCCGGAAGGTCGCGGGTTCGATTCCCCATGAGGTCGCTGGATTTTTCAATTTACCTAATCCTCCAAGCCGCACCATGGTCCTGGGATCGACGACTTAGCCTCTAACAGAAATAAGCACGAGGAATCTTCCTGGGAATGTTTGTGTTGTCCTATGTAGGCAGCGGCCTTGCGCCGGAGTTCAACCCCGTCCAAGTAGTCCTACCGACTGTCTGAAATAAAAAAAAAAAACTGAAGAGGAACGAAGTGTTTCACTCCCCCTAAGTGGGAGCAATAGAAATATAGATAGATAGATAGATAGATAGATAGATATAGATAGATAGCCGGTGACTGGGACATAACGCCGCGCAGTCCGCTGGGAGTCAACCTATGTTTAGGAGCAGCATGTCACCTCACGCTTCACGGACGAAAAATAAGCCTAGCAAGCAGAGCGACCCTGAAAATGTAGGTGACATGTTCGCCCGAAACATCGGTTGACTTCCAACGGATTACACGACCTTACATCCCAGCAGACTGAAGGAACCCGTGAGGACGGTAAGTGACTCACACAGTATTATCGCTTGGGTTTGGGCAAACCTGGGGAGCACCCATCTTTGGAAAGTGCCGACCGAGTATTGCAGTAGAAGTTGAACGTTTCGGAGGAATGTACTTCCGCCATCTTCATGATCGAAGGAATAGGCCAAACCAGAAACCAGCCAAAAGCGCAATAGTGGACTGCTTTGCGACCCCGAAGACTGAGTCGATTAACTAGACCGTCCCAGGTCAGGTCACGTGGGATTTGTATTTGTGGCGGATGAAGTGGCACAGGAGCAGGTTTTCTCGGAGCACTTCGACTTCCCATGCCAATTCTCATTCCACAAAATGCACCATACTCATCTATTATCTGGGGCTGGTACAATAGGCCAATTAGTGGCCGACGTACCCACGAAACCAAATCCCGGAAGCCATCATATCTTCATAGTCACTGCTGTGAAAACCTCAAACACGACAGCCTTGAGGTTAGTTGCATTAAAATCGCCACAACGTAACGATACATTTTGGTCCGCCACCTCTAGCAAATCCCGTCTCTTCGCATTCCGTCTGCCGTCGGGAACAGACGCAACCTTGGCACTGTTCGGGGCCATAGGTTCAATTACTGAACACAACAGAACATCACTGCAACATAAGCCGATCCCAACTCCACCCCGAATATATTAAACGACAATAGCAGTGCTGTGTTTCTGACCTTCAACTCTATCAAAGGAAGTTGACTTCCCTGAGCTACGTGACTATCTGAACGTAACCACAGTCACCAAACACTGGAGGCTTCGGGTCACCTCCCCTTGCTGACATCAGCAGACACTGAAAACATTCTGTTCTTCCTAGCCAGCTCCATATTCTGATGACAACCATGTTCTGGCACGGCGCACAGACATCTCCCACGGAAGCTGTCTAAAGGGGCCCATACACGTGCGAGTCTTGCTTAGCGAGCTTGACTCGGGAGCCGGGCTCGGATTAATTTCACCACAAACGCATGAGCTGACGCCCAACTCTGCGACCCACACACGGACGAGTTTGGCTCATTGGAACTCGAGCCGAGTCGGACTCGCGAGCCAGACTCTTACGTGTATGGGGCCCTTAACGGCAGATCTACACGCCTGACATGTCATATTTTCATACTCGGAAGACTGACGATATAGGAACCTTCCCCGTAGCCTTTCGATTTCAGTGACAAGGCCGAAGAGGTCTGATACAGTGGTGTCCGACATGTATTCTGGTTTCACGGGGGGTCTTTCAATATTTTTGTGATCGCGGAAATATTGTGATCCTTGAAGTGCCAATCCTCCGCCCACGCCGGCAGCGGTTGCAGACAGATAGCAAACAATACAAAAAAAAAATTGATTTATTTAAACTTTTAATCGCAACTCTCGACGTATGGAACCCGTTGTGTGTTACCGTACTTTCAAAATGGGCAGTCAACACGTCAATAACAATACTCAATAAGATAAAATAGATACCATCGTATCAACATTCGTTTTATTTGTGCAGTTCTTATTGCGACATGTTTCGACATTTCTTTTTAGGCCATCCTCAGACAATACATAACCAATAGCGTTAAGTCCATTAACCGTGTGAAAGCATTAAATATGGATCCATATTTTAGAACAGATTAAACTTTTAAATCTTTCTAATCGTAACTTGTAATTTTAATTGTATAAACCGAAATTTAATAATTGAATCTCTACTAAATTATGAATCTATATTTATATGCTTTGACACAGTTCATGGACTTAACGCTATTGGGTGTATATTGTGTACATTATAATTGCAACTTTACGCACGGAAAGAGAGAGAGCCCCGTGGATCCACTTTAAATACTGGGAGTACAAGCTTGCAGAAAAACTCCCCCCTACCTCAGAAAATCAAGTTATCGGCCATGTAACGGATTTCCATAAGAGAGGAAACCGAGAGTGTAGGCCTACAATTCTCTCTCTCTTTATGGCTGTACACCTATTTTGACCTTGAACGCTTACTTTCATTTTCTTAATCCCATACAGTCGGTAAACTCCTTGGACGGGGGATCAGCCAGTCGCAAGGCCGCTACTTATACACAGAACAGGGCCGCGCTATAGCTCGAGCGGTTAGTCGCTGGCTTCCCACCGCTGCGGCCCGGTTCGATTCCGCGTCTGGTCAAGTGGGATTTGTGGTGGACAAAGTGGTTTTCTCCGAGTACTTCGGTTTCCCCTGCCAATCTTCATTCCATCACTCGCTCCACAATCACCCTCACCTATCATCTGGGGCTGGTACAATAGGCTAGAAGTGGCCGCAGTGCAAGGGACTTAGTCCCACCCCACTAGCAGTAAAAAAAAAATACACACAGAACAACACAAACACAACGGCAACGGTCATCGTTCATGAGATCTCGAATTTTTTCAACATTTTCTGTCGTTTTGCTGGTGCCTGGTCGCCCTGAATGTTCGTCATCTTCAGCTGACACTCGACCGGCCCTCAAACGTGAATGCCATTCAAAAACCGCTGTCCAGCTTAAAGAGTGTTCTCCAAATGCTTCAGAGGGGGTTTTCAAGGCGGTAACGGATTTACCGAGCTTCACGCAAAACTTGATGTAGACACGTAGCTCGATTTTGCCATCCATCGCAGACAAAACGAAACACGAATTCGGAAAAGCATTCGTGCTAAAACAGTACGTGTTCACAGCGCGGTGTCACTTGACACTCCGATGCAATAGGCTTTCGGAAGTGTGACCTTGGCCTCCTCTCATATATCTTCTTTTACCAAGGCAGTTACAGAAATAACAGTCCGGGAACTTTCCGATACACCTCGTATAGATCCTCGTATTCTTGACCTCAGTACTAGATGGTCAGATTCACGCTCCGGCTGTTTCCCCCGCTGATACAGCCGCCGGTACCCATTGCATAGGAGGCTGGATTGACCCCAAAACCAGCGTAGCCCCCACTGGGACTCCAAATCCGACTCTTCGTTCGTCCACTGTAAATAATTTTAATATCTTGTAACAAAGTTTAACCAAGTACATTTTACATACAGGTACCGAATGCGAATGGATAAGGTAAAGCTATCCCTGTAAAAGGCCGTGAAGGCCCACAGGGTTGTGAGACGTCGAGGTTCACAAATTTTTAGACAATAGGTTCGCAGATGGCGCTCAGGTTGTCAGCCTTACGCGCCGGCCGCCCTTTACCGCCAGAAAGATTCTTGGTACTCATTTCTGTCAGAGGCTGAGTCGACTCCAGGCCTATGTAAAATTTTCCAACATAACTGATATTGCCTTCCTATTACTGACGTGAGCGCTACATTTCGGCATGAATTGCCCAACTTCAGGCATACAATTACCTAACACACGAATGCATTACATGAATACGCTGTATGACGGTAAAATTTACAATCTCCACTGATGTACACAACATGGTGCAACAGTGTCCCCACGTAGGAAAAACATCATGGCGTATTTTTAAGACTTGCCTGAGAACTGAGACGTGAAATACAAGGATCTCAGTCAGAACAAGCGAATACTGCATACCGTCATCACAAGCTTCAATTCAGCAGATGTGGTCACCATTACAGGGTTCGGCCTCTGAATCCCCATCATAAAATGCACACACACATTATTATACAACACAAACCACAACAGTAAAAGTAAAGGTGTTCCTGTGCTTAACTAATTAAACACTATGATATGAAGGCGTATGGAGGAGCGGATGTATAGATCCGTATTTCTTGATATCGGCATGAGTTGGAGGTGAGTGGTCAGCTTCATTTCCCGGCCGTTTTACTCCCGAGGAGAGAGCCCCCGGTACCTATTGGACAGGAGGCTGGGTGGACCCCAGAGTCGGTCTGGACGACGTGGAGAAGAGAAAGTTCTTCACTCTACCAGGACTTGAACTCCGAACCCTCGGTCGTCCAGCTCATGGCCAGTCGCTATACCGACTACGCTTTGCCGGCTCCCACCACAAAACAGTAAAACATTGCTCAATATATAATTTAGGAACACATAGTCCGGGCTGAGAAACGAGCTCAAGATCTTTAGAATACGAAACAAGGGCACAAACCATTCGACAGCGAAGTCTGATTACTTTCCGGAAAGTTGAATTCGTGTCAGAGCTTTGGAAGGGCGTGTGACTGAAATACGGTGGTGTGAGGCGAGACGGAAACCTTTAGGCCTAGCGCACACCAAGGAAACTGGCAACCGCAACGCAACCGCGATTTCCGAGAAATATCGCCGATTTCAAGCAGGCAACTGGTTTCCAAATTAGCAGGGGGCACGCGGTACCGTAGTTGGTTGAGGGGCTATGCTACAAGCCGGAAGGTCGCGGGTTCAAGTCCCGATGAGGTCATTTGATTTTTTTCAATTGACCTAATCCTAGGCCGCACTAGGCCCTGGGGTTTACTCAGCCTCTAACAGAAATGAGTACCAGGAAATAATTAAATAATTTTCCTGGGAGTAAAGGGCGGCCGGCGAGTAACGCTGACAACCTTACCGCCATCTTTGAGCCGACTGTCTAGATAATGTGGGACTCTCAACGTCTCACAACCCTATGGGCCTTCACGCCCTTGTAAAGGGATAGCTTTACTTACTTTACTACGTAATATATATACTCGTAACATATACTAGTATGTCCTTAGACAGCAAACGGGAAGACAAAAGGTTCTGGACTGAATGGTAGCAAGCATTACCCGAGTTCAATCTCCTCTTAATTTCCTCCTGAATCATGTTTTCGTTTGTTATCGTCGTTCAGAAATATCTGAACTGTGCAACATTTTCAAAACATATGTTATCTATCTTTATGTCAGAATTTTACTCCACATTTTGGTGATGAGACAGCAACATATAATTAGTTTTCTCTGTGTTTACTTTATACCAACCTCCTTACTTGCGTCAAATAAAGTTTTTATGTTTCTCTTTATGGTATCTATATTATCACCCAGCAGATTCACATCATCAGCAGAGGCCAGCAGCTGATGTGTCCCGTTTAATTTCAGTCCCACCTGGTTTCCCTGGACCTTCCTAATGGCATATTCTAAAGCAAAGTTGAAAAGGAGTGGCGATTAAGCATCTCCTTGTTTTAGACCATTCAGAATAAGGAAATTATCAGAAAAATGTTTACCTATACAGACTTTACAATACATTTAGTTTAAACACATTTTAATCAGCCTGATTAGTTTCATGGGTATCCCAGACTATGAGAATATTGTACAATACTTTCCTCCTAACCGAATCATAGGCTTTCTTGAAGTCTATGAATAGCTGATGTACTCTTATTCTATTCCCATTTTCTCCAGTTATCTGACGAATGCAAAAGAGCTGATCAGTAGTTGACCTGTTAAGTCAAAACCCACACTGATGATCCCCAATAATTTCATCTATGTTTGGACTTAACATTTAGACAAGAATATTGGATAAAATTTTGTATGATGTTGATAGCAGTGATATCCCCCGATAATTTCTACAGCCTGTTTTACCACCCTTCTTGAGAACTGGTACCATAATAGACACATATTTTCTTATGCCAGATAGAATTAATTAGCTTGTGGATCTTAGAACGTAATATTTAGCCTCCTGCTTGAATACGTTCTGCCAGAATTTGATCACTACCTGGCTGATTTATAGCTTTTCAATTTTGCCACAGCAATTTCAACCTCAAAAGAGCTAGGACCAGGTACTAACAGCTCAGCTGTATGTATTTCTATCTGCTTAACATCACTGACCCTATGTACATTCAATGTATCCATATGTACATGGATATGAAGTAAATAAATAAATGAGAGAAGTAGTTCTTCCACCTATTCAAAATGCTGTGGGAATCTGCAAGCAGATCACCATTCTCATCCTTCACTATGTCACTTCTAGGATAGTAACCCCTCTCAAGGTCATTTATTCCTCTATACAGGTCCCTTAATGTTTCTGATCTTACTGTTCATTGCAAGCTCAACAATTATGTCTGTCAGATATTCCCTCTTTTTATTTCTGAAATGTCTGCTGGTTTCACGTCTTATATTTTTCAGAGCATCCCCATTTATTTTGCTCGGATCCTGTAACCACTGCAATTTGGCTTGTTTTCTTTGGTCTATTTATTCTGAGCATCCTTCATCGAACCATGGCTTATGCTTCTTCAGTTCATAATAACCTAGACTCTCCATGGAAGAAACTCTCATTCCCAGTCGTTGGTTTGAAAATGTCCTCCTTACCTACTTTGGCATCGATATCTCCTAACAAAATTTTCACATGGTACTTCAGGAATTTATCAAATACATGTTCTAGTTCTTCATAGAAGCTGTCCTTCATATCAATTTATGCTGCTGGTTCTCAGGGGCTTGTGAAGTGATGAGGTAAGTGTCTCAATGTACAGGGAGATTATGTTGAGAAACAAAAGCATTTTTCAAATCAGTACTCTTATTTAAGTTCTATATCCATTTCTAAGTTACTTATTGATTTATCTTCGTGTATATATACACACACAGACACACACACACAAGAAGCCATCATAAAATAAACGTTGTCAGTTATGTATACAATATGTGTAATTAAAATAAATCTGCAAAAACATAAAATCAATTACTGAATTATATAATAAAACAACATACCAGTTACAAATTTCAACCTATGGTTTAAAACAATCTATTTGTACTCGTTGCTACTAAAACTCTCTTATTCCTTACTTCAGTCAACAACTTGGCAACAAGTACGTCGTTTTCATTACTTTCGCACTCCTTCTCAGTCACAATTATCCAGTCATATCCCTAATTATTTGCCCTGTAGACAGTTGCACAGACGATGTAAACAACGTTCCTTTTGTGGAACAGCAATAAAATGCAAAGATCTAAATCTTTATTTCCAACAACAATATTCCTCTACGGTGAGGAGCTCTTGCTCAATTAACTACACACAAAACCTTCGGAAGGTTCATCAATTTTTCGTGCTATCTTAAAAAACAAATGAATCACTGCTGTACATTACTAAACAGCTGATTTCTAAGAATCCACGCGGCAACTCAATCGAACTAAATCGTGTGAAGATTGGCATGCTCCGTTGCCTGGAAACTGAGTTGCGTTCCCGTTTCCTCAATTTGCGCTGCCCAATTTACTAACATGTGTTCAACTCCGGCTGATAACACTTCTCAGAAAATCGCGGTTGCGTTCCAGTTGCCAGTTTCCTTGGTGTGCGCCCGGCCTAAGAATGGTGTTTTGAAGCAACGGATGGTGTTATGTAAGGGCACTAGAATACCACCCTACACAACAAAATTACGGTGATGCGCGAGGTTATCCTAACCCAGTTTGCCGACGGGGACAGCACGCGCTGCTCACAAGTAGCACTAATTCCGAGCCCCCAACTGCAATAATCTGACCTTGAAACCGCATTAATGTGAGCCCCCAACCGAATTAATCTGACCCTCAAATTACATTAATCTGAGTCCCCATCCGAATTAATTTGACTCTCCAACATCCCAACTAATCGCCGAACAAAGCAAGTGACCAGATGGTGCAATCTTGTCTCCGCGTCTGGAAGCTCCTGGGAGACCAACTCTCGGGTCGCTACAGACAAACCGTCGCCTCAGCACTGGAGTGTTCTACGTAGCTTTACTTTCGGAAGAAAAAGCGATAATGCGTTTTTCTGATTCTCCGTATTGTGTTTCACTACTTCCACACAGTTCCACGGGATTTGCCTTACTGGAAAGTACCAGATTTCAGATGGACCACGTAGTAGCGTTGTTGGTTGAGGCACTATGCTACAAGCCGCAAGGTCGTGGTCTTGATTCCCGACGCGGTCACTGCATTTTCAATTTACCTAAACCTTGCAGCCGCACTATGGCCCTGGGGTTGACTCGGCCTTGGGGGTTAAAGGCGGCTTGCCGGAGCGTAAGGCTGACAACCTCACCGCCATTTGTGGGCCGATTATCTAGAAAATGTGGCAGCCTCGACTTATTGCAACCGTATAGGCCTCCACGGCCTCTTACAGGAATACCTTTACCTTTTACCAGGTTATATAGGGATGTATGATTATTAAACTTTTTTTATTGATAGTGGGGTGGGACTAAGTCCCTTGTACTGCGGCCACTTCTGGCCTATTGTACTAGCCCCAGATGGCAGGTGAGCGTGATTGTAGAACAATTGGTGGAATGAAGATTGGCAGGGGAAACCGAAGTACTCGGAGAAAACCTGGCCCAGTGCCACTTTGTCCACCACAAATCCCACCTGACCAGACTCGGGATCGAACCCGGGCCGCCGCGATGGGAAGCCAGCGACTAACCGCTTGAGCTATAGCGCGGCCTTTATTCAAAGTACATAGCATCGAATGGAAGGGCGATATTTGACTGACGAATTGGAAAATATGGTCTTGAACTTACCGAGCCGTTGCCTAGCAAACGATAGTGGGATACACATACAGACAGCCAAACTGATGGGAAGGATTCATGAAACAGTTCGCTGAGATGGATTCAGGTGCCATGATATACATACCCAGATTTCATAGAGTGGTTCAATCTGACGAGTGGGAGGGGGGCCACACACACAGCACGGTGATCGGATAAGCCTATTTTTTAATAAGAAAAGTATACTAAAAATAAACTGTCGATGAGAACACGATGCTGAGGGGAATATTTGCACCTAAGAGGGATCAGTTCACAGATACAGGCCTTCATCTGCAGGCCTCTCTTCCGTCTGCATTCCCAGATCAAACCAAGCCGATGACAGTGGACCACGTGACATCGTTAATGATAAGTCACACGAAACCAAAATCCAGACACCAATTCTTAAATGAATCCTAACGCACTTAATTCGCCTACTCTCGGACCCTCAATATGGAGACAGTACATTACTGTGAAACGTCAGTGAACTTCTGCCAGACTACACGGCGTCACATCCCAGAAGATAATCCTCTGCGAGGCACTCCAAGATGTATCCCGCAAGGCAGCCGGAAGATGGACAGAACTGCGTAACACCGCCGTCGTAATTTCTACACCTCGCCAAATACGATTGGCACGATAAGACAGAGATGGGCAGGGAATGTAGCAAACATGTGGCGTAAGAGGGCTGCATATGTTTTGGTGGCAAACCCTCAAGAAAACAGATCGCCTAGCTCGGAGCAAACAATATTAAACTGATTCATTTCGTTAAGGAAAGGGACCCGTGGTGGACTGTTGTGAACAAGGTAATGAACTTTCGGGTTTAATAAAATGCTGGGAAGTTCTTGAGTAGATGAACGACTGGCGGCTTCTCAAGAAGGACTCAGCTCCATCCATCCGTCTACGGCTCTACAGCCCTTTCCTTGACCTTGGCGGCTTTTTCAGTTTCTTCATCTTTTTACACAGTCGGTAGGGCTCCTTGGACGGGGGATCAGCCCATCGCAAGGGCCTACCTGCACACAGAACACAAACACTGAATAAAGGCACACAGACATCCATCCTTCAAGTGGGATTCGAACCCACGATTCCAATGTTTGATCGGGCGAAGGCAGTTCAAGCCTTAGACCGCGCCACCACTGTGATTTACTTACTTACTCACTCATGGAGCTGAGCCCTTCTGCAGGAGCCGCCAATTCTGCAGCTACTCAAGAATTTCCCAGCATTTTATGGAACCCGAAGATTCATCACCGCGTTCACAAGAGCCCTCCACTGGTCCCTATCCTGAGCCAGATCTATCCAATCCATACCATCCCATCCTATCTCTCTAAGATCCATTCTAATAGTCCACCCACCTACGCCTTGGTCTTCCCTGTGGTCTCTTTCCTTCTGGCTTTCCCACCAATGTCCTATACGCATTCCTCGTCTGCCCCATTCGTGCTACATGCCCTGCCCACCTCACCCTCCTTGACTTGATCATTCTAATTATACTTGGAGAAGAGTACAAGTTATGAAGCTCCTCATTATGCAGTTTTCTCCAACCTCCTGTCACTTCATCCCTCTTCGGTCCAAATATTCTCCTCAACACCCTGTTCTCAAACACCCTCAGTCTATGTTCCTCCCTTAATGTCAGAAACCAAGTTTCACACCCATACAGAACCACAGGCAAAATTATAGTTTTGTATATTCTAACTTTTATGCCTCAGACCGCGCCACCACTGTGATTGGCTGGGCATATTCTGCTCGTGCAGAATACGGAATAAGGAACATGGAAGTGTAACTCAAGAAGTTTCATTACCTATAGAATCAATACTGCTGCAGGAAGCTAAAAAAACTTCAACACTGGAGCCTTTCGTGGCACGTAAGGTTTGAAAATTACGGGCCACGCGAACCCCGACAGTAATTTATAATTACTCTGTAGAATATGAAGCAGTGTGTGGAACGAGATTTGGCAGGGGAAACCGAAGTGCTAGAAGAAAACCCGTCTGTCACAATGCCACTTTGTCCACCACAAATCCCACGTGACCTGACCTGGGATCAAACCCGGGCCGCCGCACTGGGAAGCCGACGACTAACCGCCTGTGCTATGACACGGCCTCTGACATGCTGGAAGTTCATTAATTATTATTTTCATGAATCACATATCATCCAGCCTTTATTCGCTGGAAGGCCTAAAACATGTGTTCTACATCGAAGGGAGCACGACACCCGAAAAAGTCCGGGAATCATTGCATCACACAAGCCACGGATCAACCGTCAATCAGCCAATGACGTCCGTAGACACAAAGAGCATAAGATCCGCGGTATGTAAATCAACAATCAAACACGTGTTACAAATAACACGCGACATCACATGATCAATCAACGGCCAATAGTTTGTCCCTTCTTGCTTCTTCGTTTATGTATGGAGAGAATATTCATGGAAATGCAAATGTTCACAACGCAGGGCAAGACGAAGACCGATGTGGAATACATACGACGAACTAACTTACGGCTGTTCAAGTTACTAAGCTGCCTTTAGAGCAACATATCCTTCCCTGACAGCGGTCTTATATATAGGACGTATAACAGAGAGGTGGGGCAAACTTCGGGCACAAGTTCCACATATCAACATGTGTTCGGCAACGTACGACTCGGATCTACAACTACAGCGATATCGCTGTTCTCCACACTTCATTGATCACTGTTGCAAACACTAAGTCTTCTCTAGCCCGCAGTGTCTTCAACAGCCGTTTCCTGGTAACGACTGTTAACAGTGGAGATTCTTCAGCTCCCCGCGCTCAGGTCCTTCCCGTCAGGCGAATGCTCCACAGCTGAACTCTCTCAATATCCCTCCAACTATAACTCCATCTCTTCTGTCTCCTTTGTCCACTCAACTGAACTGTCAACCTTCAACAGACTCAGTGAGTCTGAGTCTTATGTTACGACCGACGGTCAGTCGGCCAGTCTGTCTTGGAATAAAGCACCCATCTGGGGCTTACGGACATATTCTTATTACTGCCAGACAGTTGCGGGTTTGTTGATGTGGGGCGCTCTTTCTGACGAGAGGACGGGTCTGTCGCTTACAACTGCTGCTGACCCTCGCCAAAGCAGTCATTCTCGGGTCCGAGTCCCGAGGGACTCGTGACTATATTTGACTGTCTCACATTCGAGACTTCCCTTTTCGTCGCCTCCTACGACTTGCAGCGTTACGATGGAGGTATTCGACTCCACCTTCACACGGGATTCCTTTGAGCCCGCCTGGGGTCCTCATTATATAACCCCGGGGCGGACTGAACAGAAAACCGTCTCCAACAACCATTCTATTGCTACAGACGTGTGTTCACCGACCCGTTGCCTAGAAACTGGTTCATCATCGTTGTTCTACTGTTGTGTGGGTGTATGTAGTGGGCGTTACCTAGCAAACGGCTGCTATTTACAGAGCATCAACGGGTGTATACGCCACAGTATTATACCAAATTTATTGTCACGTGTAATAAACTATCTGCACTTCCGGCAGGTGTCAGCACCCGTGTTCTCCCTGATTAAACATTCACCGTGACTCTGTCACTTTCTTGCAGGAGACAAACTACCCTCTGTCTTTAAGACAAATCTTGGGGTTGAGGCAACGTTCGAAACTGGTATTGTTAGGTGCTAGGTAGGAATCCCACCAAAACGGCTATCCTGAGGATTTCCTCTGTTTTCTTCAGCCCTTCAAACAATCGCTAGGAGCGTAGATCCTACCATTCGACGCTACTGATATCGTCGTGAAGTTATACACAAAACAGACAAATCCAAATCTCGCAGTTCGTCCGCGCCTTCACTGTCTCCAGTTGCCCGTATATCCTGGTAAATCTAAAGCAACGTCGTGTAGTCTGACAGAACTTTACCGACGTTTCGGAGGAATGTATTGCATCCATCTTCAGGTTCAAAGAGACAGTCAAGAATATAATTAAGACTATGCGGGACTCTGCCTGCCGCCTGCTTTTCCGAGGTTATTCGCTTGGCTTACTCTTCGACTCTGAAGATGGAGGCAGCACGTTACTCCGAAATGAAAGTATATTTCTACGTGACTACATGACGCCATCATTTACACGCCGCATATATAGCGACCACCCATCTGACCCCTCTTAAATGTTCATAACATGATCACTTGGACCCCTTGATAGACATCCAAATAGACACTCATCGCCTCAAATTAGACTGTTAACTCTGAATACTATTCATCATCATTTAATACATATATATGCTCCAAGGGTTCCACCCACCCCAAACAAAAGACTATCAGCTCGATCTACATCAATAACCTCCACCATCCTTCGGGATACAATATTTAAAAAATTAAATTAATGTAAACAGTTATAAAGGTACTGTAACGCCCCGTCCGGATAAGATGCAACGATTTCCCGGAAATGCCGATGGAGGCGCCACTTTTCATCTTGCCACTGGCCGTACAAAATGTAACCTCCTACCCATGTCAGCTGTAACGAGTTCGATGGAACGCCGAAAGAGGCGCCACTTGACGGTCTACAGGTGGCCGTTATATTGTTGCGTGTGTGTCTGGTGCTGCCTTCGCGTTACGATTAATGAGCCACTGCATGCACAACGTTTCGGAGATTGGATTCTGTCTCTCTTCAGTTGAAACCTACTCAATTGAGCTCTACTGGTGACCAACTGAGTAGGTTTTACCTGAAAACGGAAACAGAATCCAGTCAAAGAAAAGTTTTGAAAAATAAACCGGACGGTTTTTAGATAATGACAAGACGATGGATAATGTCCAAATACATAATATTTGTAAGGAAGCGGCAGTTAGGAGTATTATACAGGCCGTTGCCCTGGAAGACTGAAAACCTGTCAAGCGTCAAAGCTTGAGATAATATGTTTACTACTAGCATCACGGGCATCCGTCAAGGCTGGAACACTCTTACGTCATTAACAAATGGAGACGTGAATGTGGTTCTGATCTTGCGGAGGCTCTAAGTTTGGGGCATGGAGATATTTCTATCTCATCTCATCACTGCTCCGCTTCGTCGTGTTGCTTACGGCTTCATATGAACCACACCGCCCAAGCAACGGCACGCCCACTGTTTACATCATACACTATAACCCGATGACGTTGAGTGGGCAACAGCGCCAATAAAAACACTGTCCGGTCAACCTTCCTACAGGAGCAAGAGGGGGATAAAAAGGTAAAATTGTCCCTGTGCTTAATCTGACCACTTACAGCCAACAAGTGCCGAGGTCAAGAAAATGTGGATCTATACATCCACTCCCCCATACGCCTTCATAGCGTAGTGCTTAAGAAGGGGGATGTCGAAGTGCTTAATTAGTCTCGTAAAAAAAAAAGATAAAAATAACGCTTTACACATCTCAGCGAAATTTCTGAGACTCGAAAATACTTGATCACTTTGAGAGACTTGGGTTCTAACTGCGGTGACTATAAACAGCATTATCCTCTTGGATGTTCACCGACGTTTCGGAGTCAAAAGTGTATGGCAATCAAGCAAATGCTTGCTGCTTCCTCCGCTTACTCTTCGTCTCTGAAGTTGGAAGTACAGATACAGTAAAACTTGGTTATAGCAACATCGGTTTCTGCGACACCTTGTCTATTGCGTCAAATATTCAATGGTACGAACTAATTCCTCATAAAGCAACTGTTTTTATACCTTGCTTAGTACGACATGCACAAATGCATCAACCTCGTATGTAACGTCATTTTCATTCCTGAATTTCTCTGATATGGACATTGAACGTAATTTAGAAAGTGTGTATTGGGCAAGTAACAGGAAACAGATGAAGATAACTGATTACTGTACTCGTATCTAGGTACAGTAAGGCACAACAATTGATGTAATCTACTGTAATTTGGTGAGTAGGCCTACCTTTAATATACAGTATTAGTGCGGTGTGTATTGTCAGTGAAAAGCGCTGTAATATGTCTTTGATATTACACATTTGGGCAATTCCACGTTAATGTTACGTTAGTCTGTACTTAACTACGTATTTCACTAAAAAATGCAACATTTTAACTCGGTTTTTGGTAGATTTTTACGTGACTAAAATAAGGCTACTGTGGAAGTGCCCATTTCGGTTACAACGACATTCGTTTATAACGACACTATTTTTAGGTCCCTTTGATGACGTTATAACCAAGTTCTACTGTATATATACTATATCCATCAAAAAAATCATTAACTTCTACGGCACTACACAGCGTCATATTCCGAATGATATTGTCACGTGTATGACTACAGACTTTGTTTGGATTGGCGAGTTAGATAGAGGACTCAGCACTACAAGCAATTACAGCGCCCCCGCTAACCTCCACAATTCGCAAATCACCACAGCACACGCTAAGCCTCTTCCACCCTGTCTTCCGTGAAGTCTGTGCAGAATGCTTATAGAGAAGGGAGTGACAAAATTCGTCAGTTCAGTGCAGGGCAGTTACGAGTCAATCGGAAGCTAGAGAGTCCAGAGTGATTGAAGGCGAAACAGCGAGAAGATTTCATAGTCATTTACAGTGTTAGTTTCTGTGTTGGGATCAGTTGCTAGGAGACGACCAGTGGAAACAAAACATCCTAGAGGGTGTGCAACGGTGGACTGGAAAGTGTGCAAATCGGCGATAGCGCTGTATTAATGGTAATTAAAGAGAACTTGTAAACGAAGTGCTAATAAAACCCAATCATCCGAATTACAACCCGTTACACAGGAACGTAACTAATACGCCATATTCACCTAAACGGGCATTAACAATTAAAAACAACGGATAAAGAAAACCCTACATGTAATCATTTTTTCTGTGGGTTACTTCACAGCTCTGTCAGTACCAGAATTATATATCGTACAACCGGAAAACCACGCGATCATTCTAGATAGTTGGTGACCTGGCCGAGATTCGAACCGAGTATCTACCAAATCCAAGCCCAGAGAGTTGCCGTTTCACCAACCCGATCGGTTTAAACAATGGGTTGACAAAAATATCCGGTATTATTATGCTAACTTTGTGCGTAACGTAATGAAAAGTAATCGTAACAATTATAAATACAAACCACTCCGTCCAATGTGACATACAAGTTTTTACTATGTTAAAACTTATCTCCCTTATATGTTTCGGTCCTTACGGGCCATCTTCAGAGGGAACATTATTACAAACTGGAAACTACCATCACAATAGGTGTTTTGATTTAAAATACATACACTTATATCCTATAATACACAG
>NW_019731261.1:182807-363173 GCF_002891405.2 Cryptotermes secundus | reverse complement strand
TATATATATATTATATATATCCTATAATTATAGGATATAAGTGTATGTACCCGTATTTTAAATCAAAACACCTATTGTGATGGTAGTTTCCAGTTTGTAATGATGTTCCCTCTGAAGATGGCTCGTAAGGACCGAAACATGTAAAGGAGATAAGTTTTAACGTAGTAAAAACTTATGTGTCACATTGGACGGAGTGGTTTGTGTTTATAATTGTTAGCGTGACGGAACAGAATGAAACAAACATAAAAAAAATTAATCGTAACAAGTTATGTAGTGGTGGGCACATATAGAAGTGTGTAATTTTAAAAGAAAACCATTTAATTGCCACAATGAAAATTCCTGTCACAGTATTCCTTCCCGATCTGGTAATAAAGTGGGATCATCAGAGACGTACCCGAAAATCGTTCGGCCGCTCAGGCAGGAGACACGTTCCCGCCTCGCGTCAATCGTGATGGACTGCTAGTGGACTCGACAAACAGGGCTATTATGCGTTATATACCGGCCGACCACAATCCCTAGCCCCTGCTACTAGATGAAACATTCGGTCAGCCGAGTTTCCTTCATTATTCAATGGCGCTGTGACTTGGCCATACAGCGTCGGAGGGTAGCATGAATGACAGATGAAGTCGGAAGAAGTAACACTGACCTAAGAGGAATATGTACTATCACGGACTGACGAAAACCATGAGAAGCCTGTCGGGACAGCCGGTCTCCACGTCGAGATAAGCACCTCCCGAATACAAATACGGTGCGTACATAGGGTGGAAGCCTCCCATATCGAATTTCAAGAAAATCTGTGAAACGTCCTATGACGTACATGGTAAAGACAATTTATGGCCTTACCCAAACTACGCGTCAATATGGATCAATAGGCTGAAAATCGGAACTAACGGTAGAGTCTAATGTTAAGTCTTCCTTACCGAATTTCAATAATATATTCTGAACAAATTTCGGCCTTACGTTAGCCAGATTTTATGCTGGAACCACAATTTTAAGAACATGAACAGAGGTTCAGGCGCTGATATTAGGTCACACAGACGGACACGACCTCCACATATGACGCGCTTACTTAGTAAACAAAACAGACAACTGGCGAAACCAATTAAGTAACCAAGAAAGCTGAGTGGCCGTGGGGATATAACATTCACCAGTAGAGGCAATGCACCTTGTTCTAGTTCAATTCAATCTCATGTCCCATACTGTCTGAGACAACACTCAATGAGGAGTAGCTCAGAAGTCGCGCAAAAAACTGTGGCTTGCTCATGGACGCAAGCAGCTGCCAGACCAGCATTTCTATTGAGCCCATGTCACATACAATCAGACACGTTAATTGCTATACAAATTTTTCGAGGGTGGCCATCTACCGCCTCTCGGCAATCAGACATGCGCGAATATGACTCAAATTGGTGACATTTCTCGCGAATATCATTGGAACTGCGGACATTATTCGAGAGGGAGAGTCAGTAAACAGGCCACAAATGGAAGTAAAACAGCTCTAATGGACGTAATAAGTTTTCTAAGTAGCAGCGCAGTCCACTTTTATGACAGTCCAGGTAAGAGACGCGCATGCCCATGTTCAGAGGCTGGTTTCAGTAGTCAAAATGTTAACCGTGCTTGAAGAGTATAATACCAAAGAGCAGCGTTCCGTTGTGCATTTATTTTTATGGGCAAAAGGACTCAATGCAAAGGATATGCATAAAGAAATGTTTCCTGTGTACGGTGGAAAGTGTCGCGTAAAGCGGTTCACAACTGCGTGGCAAACGTTTCGCTGATGAAGAGGTTCAAACGGAGGTGCGGAAATAGCTGAGACAACAGTTCAAATGACTTCTACGGTGCGGGTCTCGACGCCATGGTAAAGCGATGAGAGAAGTGCATCGATGTTAGCGGACGACGTGCCGAGATACAAATGTATTTTCCAGGTTCGAGTATCATACGTTTTACCTTTCATATCCTTTGAGACCTATTTACTGACTCCGCCAATATTCTGTAAGCTACCTTCTTGAGACCGAAAACGATAAAAGGAGGTTTATGAGATCAAGTTGCTGTTTGTGTATCCTCCTCTGACGCCTGTAAGCCGGAACAGCTGAGCCAGAAGACACCTGTCTGTGTGGGTGCATGTGTATCCCCCTTACAGCTGCTAGGAAACGGCTCGGTAAGAACGTTCCCGAGGCAACTAAGAAATGTTGGAGGCGTCGTTTTTCTATCCAGCCCGACTCCGTATCTGCGGCTCTTATTTTTGCTAGGCAACGGCTCCGTAAGATCGTCCCCGTAGCAACTAAGAATTGTCGGAGGCATCGTTTTCTATGTGGTTCAAGTATTAAAGGCGAAATTCTATGCGCTTTGCAGCCGGCGGCGCACCAGTCACCGTGAAGCGCACAGCCGCGAAAAAGTCAACAAAGGCAAGAACCTCTCTGTATAAAGGGTAAAGCTATTCCTGTAACAAGCTGTTGAGGTCCACAGAGTTGAGAGACGTCGAGGCTCCCCAGTTTTCAAGACAAATAAAAACAAATACAAATCAAGGCAATGTATGTCATTTACACGATAATAAACAACCAGTAAGTGCAATCACGGGGTCATGCGGTAGGTTGAGGCATTATGTTACAAGCCGGAAGGTCGCGGGTTCGATCCCCAATGAGGTCCAACCCGACTATGGCCCTGGGGTTGACTCAGCATCTAACAGGAATCAGTACCAGGACTCTTCCGAGGGGTAAAGGGCGGCCGGTGCGTGAGGCTGACCTCACCGCCATCTGTGAGCCGACTCTCTAGAAAATGTGGGAGCCCAGAGATCTCACAAAACTATGGGTCTCGTGGCCTGTTACAGGCTTAGCTTTACCTTTTATTTTAAGTGCAATCATACCAACCATCAAGTGACGATACGATATTTATTTATACTATATACTATACATAAATAAGTACAGATTGGCCCCAAAGTCAGTTAACTGGTTAGTAAAATTTAAAGATAAGCTAAAGTTGTCCCTGTGCTTAACTAACTAAGCACTACGCCATGAAGGCGTATGGGGGAGTTGATGTATATAGCCACATTTTCTTGGCCTCTGCACTAGTTGAAGGTGGGTGGTCAGCTTCACGACCTTGCTGCTTTACTCCCGGGGAAACAGCCCCCGGTACCCGTTAGATAGGAGGCTGGATGGGCCCCAGAGCCAGTCTGGACGACGTGAAGAGAAAATTCTTGACTCTACCGAGACTCGAACTCCGACACCTCGGTCTTCCAGCCCATAGCCAGTCGCTATACCGACTGAGCTATTTACAAAAATTGCTCGAAATGGGATCATCCATGTTCGGTTCACAGCTCACAACTCTGTATATTTCTTTTTCCTTGGCACTACAGCCCCAGTGGGCCTAGGCCTACCTCCATGAATTTCTCCGTTCACTTCGGTTTTTCTAGATCTTACACATTCGGTATAACTCCTTGTGCGGGTGATCAGCTCGTCGCAAGGCCTTTGCCTGTACACAAACACAGAAAAACGCACACACACACAAACTAAACATCCATCTCCTGGGTGGGATTCGAACCCACGATCCCGTTTCCAAGCGAGCGAAGACAGTACATGCCCAACTCTCTCTCTCTCTATATATATATATATATATATCCATATTGATAAATATTAGTATCGTCACGTGTGTGGGGTTCCGTGACTAATAATAACGGGTTCTACATGGGATGACTGAGTTCATCGAGTCTTTCTTTACAATTACAATCAATTATATCAGCTCACAATCAATGCCTAAGACTTACTGGACTACGAGTGTCTTCTCTTCCACTGTGACTGACTCGGTTCTCATTTATGGGTCGGTCACTTCTGAACTGCGAACGACGACTCATGACTGAACTCTGGAATCCCTTACGTGTCTCCTTTTATAGCTTCGGGTCCAACGGAACAGAGATCATCACCTCTAACAGTTCGTCTATCACTGCGTGCCTAGAGATTTGTTACCAAGCAACGGATGTCCTTCCACTGTTGAGAGCATAACCTCGGAAATGTGTTTACCGAACCGTTGTCTAGCAATGGCCACATGCGTCACAGTAATTTAATAGACGTAGTTATAAAACATGATTATTTGTTAAGAACATGTCAACGTCCTGCAAACATGAGCAGCTGAAGCGCATCTAACAGAAAGGATGATCTCTTCGACGCCGAAAAATCTGTTATACCGAGCATGAACTCGATAGCTAACAAACAAGAAATCAAACTCCGTGGCCTGTAGTCCGCAAGCGAACTATACAAAACCGCTTGCCGGCGAAGTTAGTGCCAACTTTTGTGGATAGAGTGTGTCACGTGGTCAGCCCAACGGATCCCCACGGCCATTAATCTCGGTTTTCTAGACCGGAGCCGCTAATTCCTTGAAATAGCTCCTCAATTATCCTCACGAGGCTGAGTGGATCCCGTTCCAGACCACTAGTTCTCACAAAATCTCGTAACGACGAGAATCGAACCCGGGACCTCTGGATTTGTAGCCAGGAACTCTGTTCACTAGACCACAGAGGCGGTCTACTCGACGGCTAACACTTTCCAGAAAAGGAAAGAACTGTCCATCCTTTTACATAAGGTGCGCTACCTTACCCATTCTTTGGCATTTATTTGGATCTGTAATTGATATGGTGGGGGAAAAACATAAAGCTATCCCTATAGCAGGCCGTGGAGGCCCATAGGGTTGTGAGGCGTCGAGGCTCCCACATTTTCTTTACACAATCGACTCACAGATGGCGGTGAGGTTGTCAGCCTTACGCGAAGGCCGCCATTTACTCCCCAGGAAGATTCCTGGCACTCAATTCTGTTAGAGGCTGAGTCGACCCCAGAGCCACAGTGCGGCTGGAAGATTAAGTAAATTGAAAAATCAACCTCAACGGGAATTGAACCCGCGACCTTCCAGCTTGCAGCACAGTGCCTTAACCAGCTACACTACCGCCTGCCCCAAGATTCATGACATACTAAGCAAATATTTTTCTTACAGTAAGCTCAGTCATGAATTTCGTCACATGATACGAAGGTCATATTCAAGATAACTGTGTTGACCCTTACGCTAATGGATACCAGTTCTTTTTTTTTAGGTACTTTTCGTGCTTAATGCGTGACGTCAAACGGCAGGCGACTAGAGTACCAGTATTATCTGGACTTTCAGAAAGAACTTAAGACACTATAAAAACGTCTGATTGATTACACCACAACCTGCAGTCCAGGAATCCTCGAGAGCGATATCACCGGTGCAACTTGGCAATTAAAAATTAAAAAAAGTCGAGACAGAAAAAAAAACACTTGACAGATCGCATGACAATGACTCCGTTCTATTGATTGTTTTTCTCTTCTTACGATAAATTGCAACGTAAACTACTTAACTTCATGATCTGATTATTAGTCTCACTTCCTGAAAAGGTATCACAACCGGTATTCATGTTAGCAGATATTATATAACGAGTCGAAGGCTCCCAGAGCCGGCAGACGTGAGCTGCTCTTAATGCAAACTTCTGCGTTGTCCTAGCATGGTGTAAAATGCAAAACTCTGCCATATCTCAGCAGGCACCGAGTTCTGGACGTGTGTCGACTGGGACTTTTATACCTCGCTTAAAGGCCGCGCCATAGCTCAAGCGGTTAGTCGCCGGCTTCACATCGCGGCGGCCCGGGTTCGATCAAGTGAGATTTGTGGTGGACAAAGTGGCGTTGGGGCAGGTTTTCCCCGAGTACTTCGGTTTCCTCTGCCAATATTCATTCCACAAATTGCTCCACAATCACCCTCACCTATCATCTGGGCTGGTACAATAGGCCAGAAGTGGCCGCAGTACAAGGGACTTAGTCCCACCCCACTAGCAATAAATAAAAAAAAATAGTCCTACCCCACTAACAATAAAAAAAATACATACCTACCTTACCTCAGGGCAAATGGACTCTCCCTTCCAACATCACGCGCATGCGCAGTGACGAGAAGAACAGAGCCTCGTGTTAGCTGGCGGTCTAATGTAGTGCTGTCACGATGTTTTCGAAACAGGAACAACAGAGATGGATAAAGACTGAATGTGCCAGAGGCCGTACAACACGACAGTGTCATCAAGGTCTTCAAGAGGCTTGCGGGGAATCTGCATTGCCTTACACAACAGTGGCAAGGTGGGCAAAAGCCTTCAACGAGGGACGCCAAAATGTGGCAGACATACGTCGGCCAGGTCGTCCTTGTATCAGTGAAGAAGTGCATGCTCTTTCCGCGTTACTGGAGAGTGATCGACGCCATACGATTCGTGAGCTGGCCCGAGAGACCGGATTAGCGCATACGACTGTGCTTCACATTCTGAAGGAACGCCTGGGCATGAGAAAAGTTGCATCACGGTGGGTTCCGCATGATTTGACGGAAATGCAGAAATGACAAGTTGTGGCTGATTTGTTCGGTCGATGGGGCTGGGAAGTGCTGTAGCATCCACCATACTGGTCGAACTTTAGCCCTTGTGACTTCGACTTGATTCCTAAGATGAAGGAACCACTTCGTGGCATTCGCTTCAGATCTGTTCCAGAGATTCTTAAGGCAGTAGACCGCTCCATTTGAACTATCAACACAACAGGCACTGCTAAAGGTATCCTACGACTTCCATATCGCTGGCAACGGGTTGTACACAATGCTGGTGACTACAATGGACAGTAAAACTTCGAAACATGCATCTATTTTTTATCAGTTGTAAATAAACAGTAGCCACTATCAAAGTGTGGGAACTGCCCACATTCAAGCAAGTGTGACAACGCAAGCGTCACTGCTTAGCAACAACGAGTAAACAGCGAGAGCAACCGCTGTTTACTCGCTTTTGCCTAGCAACCGTTGTTTACTCGTTGTTGCTAAGCAATGACGCTTGCGTTGTCACACCTGCTTGAATGTGGGCAGTTCCCACAAAAGTTCCAACCCTCGTATATACTGTCACTGGATTGAACTGCGACCTTAAACGGATTTTGGATTGGTACCTGGATTTATTGAAATCTTAAATCTTTGACTACAAGCAAATATAGTCGTTTCGACACACAGGTAAAGCAATGGAACAAGTGTAGCAGCGTTGGCGGAGGATATGTTGAGAAATAAATGATTTCTCCAGGTTTCTCAGTGCCTGCGGAGATATGGCATAGTTTTGCATTTTACAGCATGCTAGGACAACACAGAAGTTTCCATTATGAGAAGTTCAGTGCGCGTCACGCACAGTTTGTTTGTTTGTTTACCTTTTCCTTGGATGCCTCAGTATAAGCATCGCTTTTTTTTTTCTCTGCGAATTTACAATCTACTCACTACAGTAAGGAGCAATAAGTAAATTGGTTAAAAGTAGGAACGTGAGTAGAGAATCAACCAGCGTCGATGCTCTTAAACACAATTGATGCTAGAATTTATTGCTTAACCTAATTTTGTCTGTTCGGAAGGTAGGATGGCCACTGTCTCTTCAGTCTCCGTGCAACGTTGGGAGGGTTTCTTATTTCTTCAATTAATCTGTTGTCATGTCCTTGTAGTCGTTGTTTGTAGAGTAGAGCTAATCTTCGTATCTCGTCTGTTACATATGGGACTTGCAGGTCGTTGTGGAGCGTCCGATTGGAGACGTACCAGGGTGCGTTGGTGATTGTTCGTAGAACTCTGGACTGTAGCCTTTGGATGATTTTTGTATTTGATGGCTTTGCACAACCCCACAGTTGAACTGCGTATGTCCATGTAGGTTTAATTATGCATTTGTACAGTATCAGTTTGTTCTTTAAGGATAATTTTGATTTACGGTTCATGAGCCATGACATTTCACGGAGTTTCATGTTAATTTGTTGACATTTGGTTTTAATATGTTTTAAGAATCACTTGTGTACTACTAAGGGAAATGCAGTAGACAGTTGGTGTAGTGTTTCTCTTTCGATCTTATATCAGCAGATTACTCGCCCGACTTCACTCGCGACTGGGAGTATCTGGGTCCTTTGCTCCATGGACATGGATCGCGGAGGTTCGCGCAAGAAGGTCCCGAAACGAGTACGCGGAGAACTGTAGCTGCTCAACATGTCGGCGCTTCCCTTCTCTCGAGAACTCACAAACAACAATCACTTCACCCACACCACATCCAGCGAGTGCAAGCACTCACTCTTTCTGGTCATCGCGCAAGTGCGGTGTTTCGCCAGTTGTTACTGTCAAATCTTTCGTCACAACCACGTGTGGGTGTTTGACAATCCCCACACGACAATGGCATCAAGACATCAACATCCATAACTGTTTGGGTAGGCATCTTGGGTGATCAACCCTTAGGACCAGTTGTCTTGCATAACAAACTTAACAGGTGCTGTGTACCATCGTATTTTGTTGTTGTTGAATGATTTACCAGTTCCTTTGGAACTTGTGCCTCTTCATCAACAACACACGTGGTCCGTGCATGAGGCATTACCCATTTTCTCCGCAATGTCCGCCACGACGTGAACCAGACTTTCCGTGAATAGTGGATAGGCCGCAGAGGCCCTGTCAAGTGGCCTGCACAGTCTCCTGACCTCAATCCTCTGGACTGTTGACTGTGAGGGCACTAAAGGCTTTGGTGTACTCAGCGCCGATCAATGACGTAAGAGGTATTAGAGCAACCGGTGGAGAAAGCCTGTCAGGACATTGGAGTGAAATGAGGAATTTTCGACAGAGTGCGCACCTCTGTGCGACGAAGAGCTGAGAGTTGTTTCGAAATGCATGGGAACCACACAGAGCATCTGCAGCAGAGATCACATGAACATCAACCGTATCTTAGCAGGCAACGGTTTCAGGATATATAGGTAAAGGTAAAGCTGTCCCTGTAGCAGGCCGTGACTATAGACTGTTTTTTTTTAATTCGCATAGTGGGGGGTGGAGTCCAACTGGGTCCACTCGGCACGGCGGCCACTGATTGGCCTATTGTAGCCTGCCCCGGGTGATTATGATGGAAAATTTGGTGGAATGAAGATTGGCAGGGGAAATCGAAGTACTCGAAGAAAACCTACCCAAGCACTACTTTGTCCACCACAAATCCCACTTGACCAGACCCGGGTTTGAACCCGGGCCACCGCGGTGGGAAGCCAGCGACTAACCGCTTGAGCTAAGGCGCGGCCTATAGACTCAGTTTGTGGTACCTAGATTTATAGAACACTTACAGGTCGTACCTACAAGTAACTATAGCGCTTTCGCTAATTCACACACTCTACAGTTCACTACAGCACGTACTAAGTGTTCTCAGTCTTCTATGTCTTCACCAGCCATTGTCTGGTAACGGCTTGCAACGACGTAGATACATCACATTCCGTGTTCAGGGCTTCAAATCCTCGCTGGCTGTCGCCTATCTCACTACATCTCCCATGCTGAATTAATTGGCTTCGAACTGCCGAACTCTCAAGTCGATTCCTCTCCACTCCTGTCTCTTAGACGCTCTCGTAACAGCAGCTGCTTGTCGTTACTCAGCCTTGTGACGGACCGCACAGAAAATACCTCTAACAGTTCATCTATTGCTGCCTCACGTAACCTATTGCGTGGACCGCGTAGAGAACACCGCTTCCCAGTTACTCCACAGCTGCGTGTTATAAACATGTTAGCTAGCAACGGACTTTGTACAGTTGTTTACTTCGCGGTCGTTGCCTAGCAACACGTCTACATGCTACAGTATGTAGATATGCGGAGCTATACCTCCCCTACTCCATATGCGTTCACGACGTAGTAGTTAATTCAGAACACTGGAAATTTTCTTTTGCCTGTGAGGTTAAGTTCGTGGAAAACCGGCTAAATTACAAGCACAGAGACAACAGGGCGTTTGGGACAGAACTTCTGAAGCGTACAAGCCTGAAGGTCGCGGGTTCGATAACCGATGAGGCTACTAGATTTTTTCATTTGACCTAATCCTTCCAGCCGCACTATGACCCTGGGTTCAACTCAGCCACTAACAGAAATGAGTACCAAGAATCTTCCGGGGGGAGGGGGCAAACGGCGGCGGGAGGGAAGCTGGGTGTGCCTCAAAATAACAAACTTACCGCCATCTGTGAGCCGATTGTCTAGAAAATGTGGGAACCTCAACATCTCACTACCCTATGGGCCTACACGGCCTGTTACAGGGATAGCTTTACTTTACTTAGTACAAGGACCGCACAAAAAACGACGTGACCAACAATTCTTCTACTGTTACGTCTGTATTCGTTGCCGCTGGAACGTGTTTACCAAGCAGTTTCCTGGCGACGATATGAGGATAAAAATACGGACAGGTCTCTTCTGGCCCCACTATTCGGGCTTTCAGTCGGGATACACAGACACACAACAAGGTGATCTTTAAGCAGTTTATTTTCTTCAAAATAAAGCAGGCAGGCTAAGTACTCGTTCCTGCCGGGAATCTACCTCCAATTCTGGGGTTGTGCAGCCAGCATCCTTGTCAATAAACGGCCTGAGTTCTCCCTGACCCTTGCTTGGGACAACGCAAATATAAAACCCGGATTACGTGAGTCAGAAAAATACAAGAGGTCGTACACAGTAGAACGAGGGGGGGGGGATAAAGGCTGTATCTTGGGGTCGTGTGTCAAGGCATCAGGGAAGTCCAGTATTCACTGACACTTCTAAATGACGTTTATTTATTGGTGACTGGAACACGACCTATGTTACTCATTTTAAATTCATGTGATAGCAGTGTCGAACGGGTCAGCAGTCATGTCTCAAATTCCTAAAATGCATAAGGAGATTCGCCTTGAAAGTGTTCTCTGCATGTGACTTGAGCCACAAACATATCGTACTTAATGCAATTAAGAGATCTACAGTCATAATTTTGGTGCGGAAACAGCTCGGAAAACTTGGCATTCGGAGGTGGCACGGCAAGTAATATTGCAAGCTTGACGAAGTAGTTTATACGTCACAAATTTGTATGTCACAAATACGTGAATCTCGTAGACGTCTGACAGTCAACTAATTAACCACTACGCCATTAAGGTGTATGGAAGAGTGCATGTATTTTTTTAATTTTCCTTGGTACTACAGCCCCAGTGGGCCTAGGCCTACCTCCATAAACTCCGTTCACTTCGGTTTTTCTCAATCTTACACATTCGATAGGACTCCCTGGGCGAGTGATCAGCTCGTCGCAAGGCCTCTATCTGTAGACAAACACAGAAAAACGCACACAAACATCCATGCCCTGTGTGGGATTCGAACCCACGATCCAGGCTTCCGAGCGAGCGAAGACAGTGCATGTCTTAGACCGCTCAGCTACCGTGACCGGCAGAGTGGATGTATAGATACACGTTTTATTGACCTCGGCACTAGTTGCAGGTAAGTCAGCTTCACGCCCCGGCCGCTTTACCCCCGGGGAAAGAGCTCCCGGTACCCATTGGTTAGGAGGCTGGTTGGGACCAGGAGCCTGTCCGGACACTGTGGAGAAAATTCTTAACCTTACCGGGATTCGAACTCCGACTCCTCGGTCGTCCAGCCCGTAGAAAGTCGCTATACCGACTACGCTATCCCGGCTCTTCTGGAAGGGTTAGACCACATGAAAAATCCAGTTACCTCAACCGGAATATAAGCCACGTCCTTCCGGCTTGTAGCATAGTGCCTCAACCAACTTCGCTACCGAGTGCTCCACAGAGCTGATGATACTGAGGACATCTGTCAGTGCAATGTACACAGATTCCCTCACGAGGAGTCTTCAGCGGGTCACGAGCTGAACCTTGCACACTCCAGCACACAGTAGTCTACAGATACGTGTCGCCTCCTCTGGACCCCTCAACTATTTCTCGGATCATAGCGTTTCACCTCCAGAACGAGCTCAAGGTTAATTTCAAAATCGTTTCACTTTGAGATTGTGACTGACTTTCAGAAAGACACCGATTATTGATTTTATGACCTCTGCCCGTATCTACCGACGACATAATTAATGTCTGGTGAAGATAGGCTTATTATGTAGCAATTGCTTTAATACTAGCACACACCGAGTAAGTTTCCTGAGGCGGTAACTCTTCACGCTTGTATTCTAACGGTACTCGTTCCGAACAGCGGTCGGTACACTGACTATCCTGCGCATTTCTGTGGTTTTCTCCAGTCCTTCCAGGAGAATTCCGGGGAAATACACTGAAACATACCACGACCATTTCATATGCTGGAATATTCACAATTCGTTCTAACCATTCTGCCATTCAACCATACCGTGTAGCGAGAGAAACGGCCGTTGCTTGGCAACGGCTCTGAAACATTCGATTCTAGGCATCGGCCGCGAAACAGACAATGAGCAACGTCTGTTGCAAGACAGCAGATTCTTAACAGGCGGCCGCTGCTTGGGAAGGGAACGGCTCGGTAAACATGTAACCGCAGTAACGAATATGCACGCAACAGGAACGGTGTTTTCTTCGTGGTCAGTGCCGAGATGTTATAAGCGGTGGTCAAGCTTACGGCCCGTGTCAGACCCGTGTGAAGACGGGGTCGAACGCCTCCACTGTAGCTCTGCGAATTGTAGGAGGCGACGAAAATGGAACCCAGTGCCTGGAGGTACAACTGAGCCACCCTCTTCCTGTGGGATATGAATACGGGGACCTGGCCCTCCAGAATGGAATAGTCTCGAATTTGAGACATTAAAATATTGTCAAGAGTCTCGAGAGACTCGGACCTGAGAATCACTGTCCTGGCGAGTATCAGCAGCAACTGCAAACGACAGACCCGTCCTCTCGTCAAAGTAGATGTTACGTAAGGACTATGACCGCAAGTGTTCAGTTGGGAAAAAATTACTGGTCCGATTCTCAAGGGGCTTGTCGCCAAGACGAAGTGATTGGGGGTAAACCGCCAGCAGTAAAGTAACTCTGAGTCTGATGACCGTTCAAGTGACTAAGATGCCGTTGTAGCATAAGATACGTAAGACAGACATAATCTGCTTTGCGAAGACTGTACTGAAAGCATGGTAGCAAGCGTTTCAGTCTCATTTTAATTTCCTCCTGAATCAAATTCCGATTTGTTACTGTCGTTCGCAAATATTTGAACCGTGCCACATTTTCAAACAACCCTTTGGCTATCTGCAGGTTATGATTTTGCCCAGCATTCTACTGATGAGATCAAACTTGGTTTTCTCTGCGTGAAACTCATTCCATTGTCATTAATTCACATCCTAAAATAAGGCGTGGAGGAAATCTGATTATCCTGACTTAGAGCTGCTCGCTACACAGAAACAGGCTCACTGGACGAGACGACCATCCACGTGGAACCGAGTGAGATTTTCGAAAATCAGTCTGTAGTTGTGGCTTTTTTTTTTCTCTTTCAAAGAATGAAAGCGAAGGGTTGCAGTCCTGTGGCATAGACTCACAACACGGACGTAAAAATGGTCCGCTACTTATAGATGATAAGAAGAAAACAACTGAATTCAGGTATGGCTGTTACCATTAAATCCAGAACGTTCTGTTTTCTCGTCTGTTGTTCAAAAACGTAAAAATTAAAATATTCAAAGTTATAATTCTGCCTCTGGTGTTGTATGAGTGTGGAACTCCATCTCTGACATCAAGCGATGAAAATAGACTGAGAGCGTTTGATGACAGGGCGCTGATGAAAACTGTATAATGAGGAACTTCGTAACTTCGGGTTCGATCCCGGGTCTGGTCAAGTGGGATTTGTGGTGGACAAAGTGGAGCTGGGGCAGGTTTCCTCCGAGTGCTTCGGTTTCCCCTGCCAATCTTCATTCCATCAATTCCTCCACAAACACCCTCACCTATCATCTGGGGCTGGTACAATAGGCCAGAAGTGGCCGCCGTACAAGGGACTTAGTCCCACCCCACTAGCAATAAAAAAACTTCCTAACTTGTACTCTTTGCCAAGTACACTTAAAACGTCAAGTCGAGGAAGATGAGATGGGCAGGGCATGTGGCAAGCATGGGGGAGATGATGTCGGTTGGAAAATCAGAAAAGAAAGAGACCACTAGGAAGACCACAACGTGGGTTCAGTCGGCAACATTAAGGGAGACAGGTTGCAGTGGTATGGACTGATCTGGCTCAGGACAGGGACCAGTGGAGGGCTCTTGTGAACACGGTAATGAACCTTTGGGTTCCATAAAGTGTTGGGAATTTATTTTTAAGTGACTGGCGAATTTTCAAGAAGGGCTCAATCTATGGAGTTGGCTAAGACGAGCACACTACTCAATACTAGATAAATGTTTTAAACAGAAAATAAAACGTTCCACGAGCTGCTGCTGCTGCTGGTGGCTGCACAAGGAACTACTGGTTGGTACGCTTCGGAATCGATGTACTGGGGTATTAAGGTCAATACAATATTAATTACGGTCATGTTAATTGGCGGACACATAGCTGCGGCAACAGATGTCTCTTTTTTTGCAGTTTACGTTCTACTTAATTTTATCTAATGTTGATGCTTCGTCTTATTTGACATTCCAGTACATAAAGATTTGTAACTGGGTTAGAGACAACCAAGTACATTAGCTATACACACAATTCATAGCCTTAACGACAATTACAGTCTTTAAAGAACACATTAAGGATCATTCTGTTTGAAAGTGTTTGTTCTACTTCCACCAGAACAAACGAAATTACACCAACCAAGGTCTTTTACTGGCTCTTACCTTCGGATAGAACTAATTTTACTACGGAATTCCTACAGTGAATGATAGTGGGGCATGCAGACCCGTTGCTAGGTAACGGCTCGGAAAAACAAGCCCGCAACAAATACGCAACCAACAATAGAGCAGATCCATTTCCAGGCAAAGGCCGAAATACACGCACGCAACAACAGAACCAGTCTTGCAAGATGTGTTTTCTATGTGTGCTCGCATATATCCATTGCTAGGCAACGGATCTTTTCTGTGCTGTGGTCCGACCCGAGGCGATATAACGAGAAGCCAACAATAACTGAGAATCTGAGAGGTGGGAGGCGACGAAAAAGTCTATAATCTGAGACAGTAAAGAACCTTTCTCTCGTCAGAGAGAGCGTTCCGCATAAACAAATCTGTAACTGTCTGACAGTAATAGGAATCTTGCCGTAAGCCACAGATGGGTGCTTTATTCCAAGACAGACTGGCCGACCAACCGTCGGTCTTAACATATGACGCAGACTCAACTGACAGTTCAGCTGAACTCATAACAGTTGTCGTGGAGAGTCCAGTCGTAAGATGACAGTAATTTGTGAACTGTTGTAACCAGCTGTATACAGGCCAAATAAATTCTATCATCAAATCCTAAAACCCGCCTCATTAGTCACTCAAACCCCGGATACGTGACAATATTTAGGGACGGGACAGCAGATATAGTAACGAGCTACGGCCTGGATGGCCCGGGTTCAGTTCCCTGCAAGGGATTTTTCTCTTCTCCACAGCGTTCAGACTGGATGTGGCGATCAGTCGGCCTCATATCCAAATGCGTACCGGGGACTCTTTCCTCCAAGGGCAAAGAGGCCTGACCATGAAGCTCGCCACTCCCCCACAAGTCTTCCGGGCGTGATGCTTAATTAAGCAGGGGGACAAGTTCTTCTCCAGGCCTACCGCCTTATCGTGGTGACGTCTGAGTGCCATGAACCGGAGAGCTATGCTGGCGGGACCGTAAGTTCCTGGTAGCGCCAAACATCCCAGCCAGGTCAGAGGCTAAAATCCAGATGAAGTGTAGTCCATGGGAGTGCATGTTGGGGGTTGGGCGCTGGGCTAATAACACTATCCGGGGAACACTATTAACAAAATCTGTAGACACCATGGAGTAGGTCAAAATCCATACAGGGTTGCAGCCCCGGTTATCGAAGAAGAGACTACGTAAAGGAGAACCTTTCGTCATTACTGAAACAGTTTATCCCTGAAAAATGCGGTATATGCAGAGAGCTCTACTGGTAACAGCCTCTGTGACCTTAACACTAACACTAACACTACACTGCTTGATCCGAGTACTTAAAGAGACCTCTTCTTACGTAAACAAAATCCGTTGCGACAACAACGCCAAGTCTTAATTGAATATTATGATAAGTTGAATGGCGCAGTAAAACTCTGCGATCAACAAGTGTTACAAGTGCATCAAACAGACTTCGGAATTGTACCTACAGTTCTGTGCAAAGGTTTTCAGATAAAAAGATAAAAATATATAAAATATACGACATATGATTAGGAATTGTCAACAGCGTTTAATTGATAACTGTTTACATATACTTGCTTAAAAATAAATAAATGTTATGGAAAAAATAGCATCCATCAGATTAAAAAGAAATGTCATTTCAAATATAAAAAGACAATAAATTGGTTCGAGATCCATTCCGTTGACAAACATCATAAAACAAAGAAAACATCAACAATTTTTCTAAGTTCGCAGAACTGAATTCAGACCCGCACATGTGACTTCTGACCCCCGGTCGAATAAAGAGAGATAACATTCCTCATCAACGTTTTGGGCAATTCCATGGAGGGAGTCCTTCAGAAGTCGCCAGTCGCTCTGCCACCCCAAATTTTTCCAAAATTTTATGGAACCCGAAGGTTAATTCTCGTGTTCACAAGAGCCCTCAATTGGTCGCCATCCTGAGCCAGATTACTCCAGTCAATTTACCACCCCATGACATTTCTGCTAGATCAATTTTAATATCCTCCCACCTATGTTAAGGTCTTCCTAGTGACTGCTTTCCTTCTGGCTTTCCTACCAATATCTTATAGGCACTCCTCTTATCTCCATCGTGCTATATGCCCTGCCCACCTCATCCTCCTTGACTTGATCATTCTAATTATACTTGGAGAAAAGTACAAGTTATGAAGCTCCTCATTATGCAGTTTACTCCAACCTCCTGTCACTTCATCTCTCTTGTCCAAATATTCTCAACACCCTCAGTCTATGTTCCTCCCTTAATGCCAGAGACCAAGTTACACACACCCATATAATATCACAGGCTAAATTATAGTTCTCTATATTCTAATGTTCATGTTTTGACGAAGGAAAACTGTTTAAATTAATTCTGATATGCTGATTCCCAATACGATACAAATATTTTTCATCAAATAACAGGTTTGAACTTTACGCCTACACATCTTTTAAGCATTTGTACTTTCTCCTTAATGTTCGTATAATTTCTGTCTTCCACAGTGTCAGATGTCTAACTTAAACATCGTCATATATTTGGAAGAGTATATTGACTAGTTTGGACATTCATATATCACAGTGGACGGAAACAATTTTTGACTGTCATTTTTGTCCGACATCTTACTGAAACAAGTGAATATGCTTGAAAGGAACAAAGATGAAGCACAGATAAACTTCGAGCTATCTACAATAACCGCTAAGCACCCGCCTTCTCTCAAAACAACAAAACAAACTCCGTGGTTTTAGTCCGCAAGCGACCTATACCGACCGAGCGACCGCCGCTTGTCGGCGAAGTTAGTGCCAACTTTAGAGGATAGAGAGTGCCGCGTAGTCAGCGCAACGAATCCCTACGGCTGTTAATCTCGGTGTTCTAGACCGGAGCCGCTACCTTTCCATTCAAGTTGCTCCTCAATTATCCTCAAGAGGCTGAGTGGACCCCGTTCCAGACCCACTATTTCTCTGATAATCTGGCAGCGCCGGGAATCGAACCCGATACTTCTGGATCTGTAGCCACGAACTCTGACCACCAGACCACAGGGGCGGTCTTCCTTCTTCACGCGTTAACTCACTTCAGAGAGCTCTGTGTGGGGGTCTGTATAACCAGGCCGCTAGCAGCCACAATACACAGACTAAAGGCAGAATGACCGACACATTTTAACAGATTTAGAAGGAAGGCGTCGTGGCCCAATGGAGCTACTATCCCAGCATCTATCTGATGGGACTGACGGCAACCATGAATCTAACATTTCCCAAACGCGAGTTTGGGCCGTTACCTCTACAGTCGGCTAGGTCTCGTGCAGTTGTGACACAGGTCACGTGGTATTACTAGGATAATGAAATAAGGACCGTACGATGCGTTGCCAACGAAGCTAAGACGGGGGACACAAGGAATACATCCAGAATTTTTGGAAGACCAAAGAGAAGAGCAGATCCGCAGAATCCAGACCGGTCCACCCAGTCTCTTTATCCAATGGGTACCGGGGGCTCTTTACCCGGGGTTAAAGCAGCCAGTGCGTGAAGCTTACAACTCGCCACCATCTAGTGCCGGGGTCAACAATGGTGAAACTATACCTCATCCCCCCCCCAAACTCGTCTTCATTAAACCCAAGTAGTACTTTACCATGAAGAATCCTATCTTCTGTTATATAACACCGTGTAGTCTGTTGAAAGTCAACTGACGTTTCGGAGGAACATGTCGCCTCCATCTTCAGAGTAGAATAAGCAAAGCAAGAAACTAGCAGAGCTTTGCTTGCTACCTGCTTTCACTGTGGTTTCTTGCTTGGCTTATTCGACCCTGAAGATGGAAGTTACATGTTACTCAGAAACGCTGGTTGACTTTGAACGGACTATACGTCCTCATATCCTAGGAGAAAGAATTGTTCATAACCACCGCTGTGGAGAGAACGCCTGTTACGATTGGAGGTGGAGCGACAGAGTCAGAAGCTAAACATACTGCAAGCGCGGTGTTTATTAACGTCGTATGGAGCCCGGCTACGGCCTGCTTGGTCCCTTCGTACAAAGACACATGACTGAACTGCTTCGTGTTTCCACTACAAATGAGCCCGACATGATAAGCGATGATACGTGACTGATCCGTAAACTACTGAACGTCGTATCAACTGAAAGGTTTATTTCGGGTCGGTAAACAAAAAAATAAAGAAATAATCGCCTACTCTCCTTCCTTTCAATACAAACTGCAATACATGTAACATGCTACAGAGGCCAACAGGGTTGTGAGACGTCGAGGCTTTCACATTTTCTACACAATCGGCTCACAGATGGCGGTCAGGTTGTGAGCCTTAGCGCCGACCACCTTTCACCCCCAGGGAGATTCCTGGTACTCATTTCTGTTAGAGCCTGAGTCGATCCCAGGGCCACAGTGGGGGCCACAAGGATTAGGTAAATTAAAAAATCCAATGAC
Source organism: Cryptotermes secundus (assembly GCF_002891405.2). NCBI lineage: Eukaryota > Metazoa > Arthropoda > Insecta > Blattodea > Kalotermitidae > Cryptotermes > Cryptotermes secundus. The sequence continues at coordinate 344,239 of NW_019731261.1, read as the reverse complement.
CTCATCGGGAATCACACTTATTACATTACAAATTACATGTGAACACATACTTACACAATAAACAGCCAGAAAACACAGCTGGTGTAAGATTAAAGCATTTATTATAAAGCCACATTTATGTGTGAATGTACACAATTAATATCCAACTGACAAGAGATCCACCTGCCAACAGGACATGCAAATGCTGTCCGCTGACGTTGAGAAGCTATGGGTGCACTGTGCTCCTGTATTCCGGTATTCTAGCGTGCTCCCTCCTTAAGGCTGCTCGTCCCGAGAAGCACAGAGGCGTTCCGCCATTTCTACTTTTCCGAGGAGTTCCTGTGACATCTACGATCGCCCTCGTGAATGACACCGCCCCCTAGGGCTGCTCGTCTCCAGAACGCATTTAGAAGTAGCTGGGAAGGGGGGGCAGTCAGCAAGGAGATATAAGGCTACTTCGATTTCAAAGGAAGTATGCAAAAAAGGTAAATTAGTCCCTGTGCTTAATTCATTAAGCACCACGTCATGAAGACGTATGGGGGAGTGGAGGTATAGTGTGACACCATTCTTGGATATGAGGATGAGTGGGCCCCAGAGCCGAACTGGACGCTGTAGGGCAGAGAAAATTCTTTCTCCTGCCGGGAATCGAATCCAGCTCCTTGCCATTGTCATGGGACTAAGCTCAGCTCTCACAGGTGTTAACAGCCGTCGCTGGTCACCGAACCCCAAACTTACCATAAGGTCATGGTTTTGCCAGTAGCGCTGAAGTATTTAGAACATGGAAAACTCTCGGGGAGAATTGGAACTTCATGAGACTGCCTAGTCCTCACGCACTCGTTCATCTTTCATTATAAACAGCAACTAAATGCGCCGAGCCAAGAGATGACAACAGTTCCTCGGCCACGAAACCCAAAGGTTCAGTACCGTGTTCACAAAAGGCAGCCAGATTAATCCGAACCATACCAGTCCACCAAATTCCTCTAAGATCGATTTGCATGTTGCACCTCTTCTTTGTGGTTTCCTTTCTTCAGTCTAGATTTTCCTACCCAAATCCTGTATTCACTCCGCCTCCATGCGTGCTACATGCTCTACTCAGCTCACTATCCTTATCATCCTAATAACTCTAGTAGGGGCATAGGTTATGAAGTCCCTTACTGTGCAATTTTTTCCAGCCTCCTGTTATTTCATCCCTTTTGGGTCCAGGTAAAGGAATTCTAAAAGTCATACTTCTACCGGTAGCATCACACGCAGACAGAACGTTAGCCCCCACAATAAAACCCACAGTCAATCGTTAAATACATTAATTGAACTTTAAGCTTCCAGTACTCATCTATCTATGGCTCTACAGTCCTTGCTGGACCTCGGAAGCTTTTTCAGTTTCTTAATCGTACACAGAGTCGGCAGGACTCCTTGGAAGGGGCATCAGCCCGTCGCAAGGCCGCTATCTACACGCAGGACAACACAGATAAACGCAAACATACATCCATGCCTTGAGTGGGATTCCAACCCACGATCCCGGCGATTCGAGAGAGTGAAGACAGTACCGCGCGGCCACTGTCATCGGTTCCAGTACTCGAACAAACCACAAAATTCCCGAAAGTTAAATACGAGAGACTCAGGTGTTCTACTGTCTTAGCAGTGAGAAGCACTTCAACAGATTAATAATAAGGGAAAATAAAGGAAACCATAACAAATGCGCCCTTTATCAAACCGTACCTTTCACGCTTGCGCTGCAATTATAACTCTATCACAACGATAAAGTGTTTTATAACAAAATAAATACGATCGACATCAATCAACAACACTTTTCCATGTACATGATAAGATGGGATTAACATAATTACGATGAAAACATGAGACATGTCAGAGATAGTGGTCTCGAGTACCGTACACACGCCGTTCGACTGGATTTTCCAACGGCGTGTTTCGTTACGAACAAGCACTTCAAGCGGGGAGTCTGACCTTGGCTCGTTTCCGCTTTTCTTTAGTAACCGCACAAAACTTAGCTCCCTCATTATGATACATTTTTACAAAGCCGTACCTGTAAAAGAAGAAAAGGCAGACAGCTTGTCACCATACCATTCAAGTGCATATCTATAACTATGCCGCCAAATTTCAGAGAACCTAACTAAGTATACAGGGTGATTTCTTTTTAACAAGCATCGGAAATTAATTGCGACAAGGCCACAGAGGTAAGACAAAAGTTAAAGCTATCCCTGCAACAGGCCGTGGAGGCCCATAGGGTTGTCAGACGTCGAAGCTCCCACATTTTCTAGACAATCGGCTCACAGATGGCGGTGAGGTTGTCAGCCTTACGCGCAGGCCAGCAGCCCGCCCTTTACCCCTCAGGAAGATTCCTGGTATTCCTGTTAGAGGCTGAATCGACCCCAGGGCAATGGTGCAGCTGAAAGGAGTGGATCAACCGAAAAATCCAATGACCTCATTGGGAATCGAACCCGCGACCCTCCGGCTTGTAGCTGGCTTTCACTAACGTGAAAAGCGGACATAGAGTCTGCTTGATACCTACCTCATGCTGGTTTCTCCCTTGACGTACTTTTCAAACACTGATGATGGAGGCTACATGTTCCTTCGAAACGTCGACTTTCAATACCGACGAAGAGCGGACATTGCGTATGCTTACTGCCTGCTTCACGCTCTTTTCTCCCTTCGCTTACTCTTCAAGCCCTGAAGATGGAGGCTAATGCTCCTCCGAAACGTCGGCTTTCACCGGAATATATGACGTTATATCTCGGACGATAGAACTGTTCCTACCCACCGCTGTGAGATGTTCAAACCGTACGCGCAAGTGGCTGTCCCATAATTAGCAATATCTGCGAGATGAACACTTCGCGAATATAACGCCAGTGACATTCTGGGCAAGCGGGATTTACGAAATGGTAAAGTGCATCTACTCTACGACTCAGACTACGTCATAATGTGCGTAGGCAGCGTTAAGGAAGGAAAATTCTGAGTATGTATAATTGAATTTCTAACCGGCTTCAGAATACAGAATCTCGTGTAACTTTCTCTTGATGACGTAATGGCCTACGTCACGAACTACCGACGGCGAACTCTCTACAGCGGACGGAATATACATCAACTGGCCTTGCGAGGTCAACGTGCTGTGAGAATGGTTACATACCGGAAACTGAATGCAAAAGAAACTCACTGAGAGACGTGTTTGCAGGTACTTCCGGACCTCGGCACGGAAGGTCTGACGAAACTTAAATTTGAATCGAACCCTCACGAAGGTCTTGGCATATGCGTTACCGCAAAGATGACCGTAAAAAAAAAGCTGCAGTTTGTTTGCACACGATAAGGAAACTGATTATCTGTTGCAATGCCATCTGCAGTGCGTTACAGATAAGTAGTAATCACAGTTCTCAATTATAGTTATTACAGAAACAACAGGCAGTCTGCACACAGCCAGTCAGCTTCTTACATAATACCACTCGATGACAGAGAATCGCGGGGACACGCGCACTGGCTAATCATTTTGCCCAATTCTGGCAAACGACCAATAAGGAAACGTTTATTTTCGTTTATTTAACGAAAGGGCACACGGTACGGTAGTTGCTTGAGGCACTATGCTGCACGCCGGAATGTCGTGCGTTCGATTCCCGGTGAGGTCAATTGACCTAATCTTTCCAGCCGCACCATGTTCCTGAGTTCGACTAAGCCTCTAATAGAAATAGGTAGCGCGGATCTTCTAGACAATCAGCTCACAGATGGCGGTGAGGTTGTCAGCCTTACGCGCCGGCCGCCCTTTACCCCAAGGAGATTCCTGGTACTCGTTTCTGTTAGAGGCTGAGTCGATCCCAGCCCCATAGTGCGGCTGGAAGGATTAGGTAAATTGAAAAATCCAACGCCCTCATCGGGACTCAAACCCGCGACCTTCCGGCTTGTAGCATAGTGCCATAAATGTTTCGGGCAGCCCCGTTTACCCAAAACCTTCCACAGTTTGCCTCCTTTTACCCTATAAAATGCTTCTTCCAGGTCAATAAACCAAACACGGGTTTCCATATTAATCTCTCTTCTTTCAATAATTTAAGGTGAAAATGTTGTTTGCACTGGAACGTCCCTTTCTACAACGAGGGTGGTCTTCTATGAGGAATTTTATTTTTATAAGTAAACAAGGCTACATCAACACGGCCTATGACCTTCAAGTGAGAGTGTTGTGTTATTTCTGCGTTTTGACCGAATCAGTGTAGTTACCGTTCTGAACAAACGCGAAGTCACAACAACAAAAAGTATAACCACAAAGGAGAATTACATCACATCGCAATGCATTTACGCCCTTCAAATTACACATTTTATATCAGCAGTATAAATGTCCAGAGGGTCCAGAGGAAGTTCTGCTGCTGAGAACCAATCAAAATACAGCGGAAGTTACGACATCGCAGTCACCTGAACTGAACATGCTACAATGAAATATGGATATCCACGCAAGCAGTTGCAGTCACAATACAAGCGGAAGAAACAGCCTCATATCCGACGGGCGCTACGGAAATCCGTATCCCAATGTACTTGCGTTTATTAGGCAACACAGGAACACAACCTAACCTGACCAGCACCACACTCACGTACTGCGCAACATGCTGTATTTATAAACGTTGTAACATACTTTAACATGATTTAGTCAATACTTAAACATTTAACACGACAAGGTGTAACCTGCATTTGAGTGGCCGCGCCATAACTCAGGCGGTTAGTCGTTGGCTTCCCACCGCGGCGGCCCGGGTTCGATCCCGGGTCTGGTCAAGTGGCATTTGTGGTGGACAAAGTGGCGCTGGGGCAGGGTTTCTCCGAGTACTTCGGTTCCCCTGCCAATCTTCATGCCACCAAATTCTCCATCACCATAATCAACAGGGGCGGGTTACAATATGCCAATCAGTGGCCGCCGTGCCGAGTGGACCCAGCTGGACTACACCCCCCAACTACGCGAATTAAAAAAAAAAAAACTTCCTTTTAACTTGCTTATATATTGTTTACGTTAAGGTGGATTCGCTAATAGTCAAACTACAAAAACTGCATAATATGGATCCATATTACGGCAATTAATTCAAGTAACTTAATTTTGTTATTGCTAGTGGGGTGGGACTAAGTCCCTTGTACTGCGGCCACTTCTGGCCTATTGTACCAGCCCCAGATGATAGGTGAGGGTGACTGTGGAGCAATTGGTGGAATGAAGATGGGCAGGGGAAACCGAAGTACTCAAGAGAAAACCTGCCCCAGCGCCACTTTGTCCACCACAAATCCCACTTGACCAGACCCCGGGATCGAACCCGGGCCGCCGCGGTGGGAAGCCAGCTACTAACCGCTTGAACTATGGCGCGGCCCATTCAAGTAACTTAGTTTATATTTCACGGAATTTGCTTACTGATGACCTAAGTAAAGGTCGAAACATACAGTATACACCTGCTTACAGTGAACCAGTAAGAGAACATCACTAATTTTGTCTCCATCTTGAAGACATCCTTCTTAGTGTTGTGTTTAACTAAGCTATATTTACTTGCTCTTAGCGGCCAGTTGGCGCCTACCACAGTCGCATGAACTGTCTTCACTCGTTCGAACGCTGGGATCGTGGGTTCAAGTCCCACTCGATGAATGGATGTCTGTGTGCGTTTATTCTGTTGTTTTCTGTGCAGGTATCGGCCATACGACGGGCTGATCCCCCGTCCAAGGAGTCCTAACGACTGTGTATTAGATTAAGAAACATAAAAATTGGCCAAGGTCCGAAGGGATGTAAAGCCATAGAGCCAAAAATGCTGCCGATTGGCAAGTTAGGCTAGTGTCGTACGTCGGCCTATGCCTTCCTGACTTGGCATATTTCCAGACGTAAGACCCTATTAATTAAACATCCACTACAATTACACTCCGAATTTTCTGGCTTACGAATTGGAACGCGACGTGCCTCTGACAATCTCTTCAGAAAGCCCGAGACACAGCGGGAACGCTAACTCCGGCGTTCTCTACCAAGCGAATTCTTTCCGAAAACCCCATGACAATCTAACCTGATGTTGGAAGTGTCGGATTTCGTTGAAATGTTGTTAGCTTCTGACGAAGTTTTCTAAGCTGCAGGAGCTCGAAACATAACTCTTAACGATCCATGGTAAAACATCAATTGACCTATTTTTAACAGTAAAGTTAAAAAAAAAGGTAAACATATCCCTGTAACAGGCCGTAAAGGTCCACAGTGTTGTGAGACGTCGAGGCTCCCACATTTTCTACACAATCTCCTCACAGATGGCGGTGAGGTTATCCTTATGCGCCGGCAGTACCTTTACCCCCAGTAAGATTCTTGGTACCCATTTCTGTTAGAAGTTGAGTCGACCTCAGGGCCATATTGCGGCTAGAAGGGTTAGCTCAACTGAAAAATCAATGACCTCATTGGTATTCGAACCCGTGACCTTCGGGCCTATAGCATAGTGCCTCAACCAACTACGCTAAGCTACAAACGTTTAATGTTGTTTAGTTTTAAAAAGCAGTCTTGAGTGTACAACTTCTTGTCCTGCTCGTAGGCTTTCTAACACAGCAGTCACGTAAAAATATCTACCTGATGATGACATTATTAAGGACGAAATATGTCGTAGAAGTAACATTTACATATATATATATATATGTGTGTGTGTGTGTGTGTGTGTGAGACAAGGCAGCACAGCGAGTCTGTGTGCTAGGTGCATGCAAAAAACAGTAAGGTTAAAGCTGTCAATATGCTAAATGAAGACGTATGAGGAAGTGGAGGTATAGGTCCACCAGCCACTTTACCCTCGATACCTATCGGACTGAAGCCTGGGTGGGCCCCAGAATCGATTTGGACGTGGAGAAAATTCTTGTCCCTACTAGGTCTCGAACTCCGACCCCTCTGTTGTCCAACCCGCATCGCTATACCGACTGCGCTATAGCGGTTCCCATTGACGGATGATATATGAACGATAATTTGGAAATGATTGAATCGAGGCAGTATCCCGGGATTTGCCCGGAGGGAGTTGGAGAACCACTTGGTGTATCGGAAAAACAGATTGGCATTCGAACCGAGCACCTCCTCAATGCGAGTCAACGCCGTTACCGTTACGAAAACATGTTCATTTCGAGCAAGACGACTCAAAGCTTCCATCGAAACGTACCTGGCTCAAATCTCCGATCTAAGTTTACGTCGTTTTCATTAAACCTTCCAGGCAAGTGCTAGTATGGTAGCTAAATCAGGTCACGGCCGCTTCCCTTCACATCCGTCCTTCATTCACGATTCACGTCATCCTACCGTTACACTCTATACAGTATGAGACGTCAGTGTTGTTAGATAAGCGTAAAGTTATCTTTGTGCTTAGGTAGTTGCAGACTTACGGGGGAGTGGAGGTACAGCTCTACCATTCTTGACCTCGGCATTAGATGAAGGTGAGTAATCAGCTTCAAGCCCCTGCCGCGTTGCCCCCGGGGAGTGTCCGCGGTATTCACTGGATAGGACGCTGGGTGGGCCCCAGAGCCGGGCTGGACGCTGTAAAGAGAAAAATCTTGCACTGCCGGGAATCGAACCCAGGCCGTCCAGCCCGTAGCCATACCGACTGAACTACCCCAGCTCCTTTCTTAAATAAGCCATAAAATAAATTAAATAGGAACTCCGTTCGTGGTTCTAGCAGCCAACAGCTTCACTGACAGAAGACTGCACCTGCGCGCCCCCTGGACAATTGCCGCATTCACAGACTTGTCGTCATGCAATGGCGGAACCGCGGAACACTTGTGCTATTTGGAGCACGTGACACTTCGAGACCGCCGCCAAATGCCTACTATTTACACAAGCAACTCTTCGAAAGTCAAAGTTGACGATATAATAATGGGCCTTGTAGACGAATTGGTGGGGAAAAATATAAGACCCACTCCAAACCAACGATTCTAGAACTACTGGGCATGGTTTCTGAAAGTGGGTCACGACACCTCTTGACGAGTCGCAGAGTTCTGTTTAAATATTTATACTTAATTACAGTTGTATTCACGTACAATTTAAGGTAAAAGAAAAAAAGCTGTCCCCGTGCTTAATTAAGCACCACGCCATGAAGACACATGTGGGAGTGAGGGTACAGCTTCGCCATTCTTGGCCTCGGCACTAGGAGGTGAGCGGTCAGCTTCAAGCCTCGGCCGCTTTACCGCAGACTGCTTGTACCGGTTCTCACGGTCTCTTCGCTTGCGGATTTTCTTATTTTTACTTCTACCCTTAAGATGGAGGCGATGTTCCTCCGAAACGTCGGTTAACACCACATCTACACGGTGCCACATCCCAGAAGACTGCTTTCTTCATAGTCACCGCCGTGAAAACCTCAAATCTTACAATTTTCAGAATGTTGTACTTTGAAACAAAATCAACACAACTATTTCCTCTTACAGAGATCAGACGGTTGTCCAAGAGCAAACTCTTCAAACGCACATATGACCTGCATGAAAAACTGGCGAAATATTTTTACTGCAACAGAAAAAAAAATGACATTTAAAGATATGTTCTGCCAAGATGAAGCAAAATGAATCAAACTGCATATGTGCCAAATGTGTTCGGCTTGTTGAATAAACTGAAGAACTTCCTACAAGGAAGCAACAGACTTGCATGACAAAATCAAACGTTTTCAAATGAAGATCGATTTGTGGTTTTCATAAATCAAAGGGGGGGGGGGAAATAAATATTTCCAATTCTGGCTGATCGTTTTGTCTAGAAAACCAACCGCACAAGCTCGAACGAAACTTCACTCTCAGAAATTAAAATGCCTTTGCTCAGTTCGAAATAATACTCCTAAAATATTTCTACGATAAATCAAATAAACACCTCCTTGTGCTCGCATCTCATTCGGTATTTGACGATAAAACGCATAAGAGGTTAACTTACAAAAATGATAAATGTCAATGGCACCGAAAAGGAGTTTTCGTTTTTAAAAGCGCAATTTTCAGTCCGCATAGTCCCCTGGATTATTCATGACTTGGCAAATCTGTTTTGAAAGTTCCTCCACCGTTCCCAGCAACCTGCAAGTGTGGAGCAGGATTTCCAACCTTGCTTCAAATTAAAACTAAATCACATTCGATGCGCTCTTCCTTCAACCGGACCGGGGATCAAAAACACGCGGCGGTGCAACGACCGCACAACCTTCCCATGAGGCGAGATATTAACTTTTACACTGTTGTGCTTAGTACGGACTGGACGACGGATAGGTCGGAGCTCGAGTCCCACCGGCTCTGGGGCCCACCCAACGTGTAACGGTGGCGCATTCCCCCCGGAGGTAAAGCTAACCTATTCACCTCCAACTAGTGACGTCCAGAAAATACGTGGGTCTAAACATCCACTTCCCCATACGTCTTCGTGTTTAATTACGAAGTTAAACGCAGTCGAAACTTTTTAATTTTTTTACAGTGTTACACTGTTCACGTCCCGGTAGGGTCGAGAATTGTCTTCTCTCCACGTCGTCCAGACCGGCCCTGGGGCCGGGAAGGGGGAATGTAAAGAGGTCCGGACGTGAGGCTGACCACTTACCCCCAACTAGTGCCGAGATGAAGAATACGAGAATGTATACATCCACTCCCTCATAGGCCTTCATGGCGTTGTGCTTAATTAGTTAAAACGCAGGGGAGAATTTTTAATTTTCTAACATTCTTATACTTTCAGCTTTTAATAAGAAAATTATACCCAAGTCTAAATAAAGAAACGCATTTCTGTGTCTTTTGTTATAAATGTCTATGCGTATATAATTTTATAGTAACGGATTTACTCAAAGCATTGCTAGGCAACGATTCCGTGAACACAGTGCGACACGCTACAATAGATTAGACTGTTTTTCCTACGTCGTCCTCGCCACGCCATAGTAGTTCGCTTGCGGACTACAGGCGACGGAGTTTTAGTTTTACTTACACTTTTGTTGTGGCGCACCTTGTATCTAGATTGTAGCATGAATTGGTAGGATGACTGATGAATTGGAAATGATTAGGAAACGGCAACATTGTAATCTAGGCACAGTTCCTCTGAGCCAGGCGGTCCGGTTACTGTTGTTAATATATTGCTGTGTGNGGTGGTGGTGGGGGGGGGGTCCGAATACTCGTAGGTCGTGTTGCCGTGGCTCGGGCGGTTAGTTGCCGGCTTTTTGCCATGGAGCCGCGGTGCCAGGACAGTAAGGTACGCCACAAAAAAGTGCAAGTAAAACTAAAACGCCGTCGCCTGTAGTCCGCATGCGAATATACCGACCGAGCGACCGCAGCTTGTCGGCGAAGTTAGTGCCGACTTTTGCGGATAGAAGGTGTCACGTCGCGAGCGCAACGGATCCCCACAGCCGTTAATCTTGGTTTTCTAGACCGGAGCCGCTATTTCCTTGAAATAGTTCCTCAATTATCCTCACGAGGCTAAGTGGACCCCGTTCCAGACCCACTACTTCTCAGAAAATCTGGTAACGCCGGGAATCGAAGGTTATAATGCGGCTGAAAGGATCAGGTCAATTGAAAAATCCAATTAACTCATTGGAAATCGAACGGGTAGAGACAGTGAAAAGATACATACAGCAAAAAAACCATACGATCCTTGCTCTACGATAAAATCGATACCCCAAAATGTCAACTGCATGAAACACATTTCTCGTGACTCTCCGTACATTATTTTCGGTAGTTTTCTATGCGATGAGCAGAAGTGATAAACTGAATAAAAGAATACTGCGGGTATTTAGAAGTCGTTGTATTTGAAAGACACTGTCCAGTTGCCTAAATGGGGCAGCCATTACTAACAACTGGTCCACAAATAAATATTTAATTCATCCACTTGTTCGCTTGAACCGAGCTTCTTCACAAGTACAGGTTTCGGCATAACTCTCTGCGACAACAGAACAGCATGAAATCATCTACCACGTATACAGACCTTTCCTCTCAATTTCATTTCACAGCATAACATTTTAAATAGGGCGCAGCATAACGAAACCACGCAAAACAGTTTACGATACCAATACCGTTAGGTTACACAAATTTAAACTAAAAATCCATTTCATCTGATAAACATACAGAGACAAATGAAAGAAATAAATTACATTACTAATTCGTCGAAATGAATCAACAAGACAGTTCCCAAAGATATAGCGACGGGCTGGATATCCGGGGTTTGATTTCCGGCAAGGGCAAGACTTATCTCTTCTCCAAAGCGTCAAGACTGGTTCTGGGGTCCACTAAGAACCAATGGGTGCGGGGGTTAAAGCGACAGAGGCATGAAGCTGACCACTTACCTCCAACTAGTGCCAAACTCAAGAATGGTAAAGCTGTAACTCCACTCCCCAATAGGTCTTCATGGCATAGTGCTTTAGTAATTACGCGCAGGGAAAACTTTATGTGAAACGTGGGTCTCGCTGTATAATCATCACGACCTGGTGGATCACAGAGTCTGAATGTAACTCCCTTGTAGCAAGCTCTCCCGCATCGCAACGGAATAAACTGCCCCAACGCGTTACATTTTCAAAGTTAAATTTTATTATCATCATCATCCCCCATACGCCTTCATGGCGTAGTGCTTAATTCGTTGAGCACAGGGACAGCTTTGTCTTTATTATTATTATTATTATTATTATTATTATTATTATTAGTAGTAGTAGTAGTAGTAGTAGTAGTAGTAGTAGTAGTTTTGTTGTACCTTGGCTGCTTTTTCAGTTTCCTGAGCCTATACACAGTGGATACGACTACTTGGACGGGAAATCAGCCCGTCGCAAGGCTTCTACGTATACACAGAACAACGAACACACATATCCATGCCTTGAGTGAGATTCGAACCCAAGATCCCAGCATTCGAGCGGGCGAAGACAGTTCATGCTTGAGATCGCGCGGCCACTGTGATGAGCAATGTTACGTGTCTATCTATCTATGGCTCTAAGAGTCCTTTTGTTGGACACTGGCCACTCTTCCAGTTTCTTCATCTTTTTACACAGTCGGTAGGACACCCTGGACGGGGGATCGGCCAATCCCAAGGCCGCTACCTACTCACAGAACGCACACAGACGTTCATGCCTTGAGTGGGATTCGAACCTACGATCCCAGCGTTCGAGCGAGCGAAGACAGTTCATGCCTTAGTCCGCGCGGCCACTGTGACCGGCCAATGTTACATATAGGCATTCTGATTTATAATTCAATCGTCTCTCGTTATCGGAATCGTCGCTGAACAGGGTCCCTCGTTTTTTCTCTCTCCCATATGTCGGCGGCTGACAGATGTCACAACTTTTCATTTCTTTGTTGCAGTAACACGAGGTATCCGGTTCCTTCCAACGATAGTAATCGTAACAGATTTAAATATGTAGTTTGGCGGTCATTCCGCAGCAACGTCTTTGTACATTTTCAGAGAGCGGGTAATAAGAATGTAAAACGGAACATACTTCTCTTTGTAATGAACAAATACTTTTACACAAAGAAAAATCGTATTCCAAGTCCCTAGCGCCGTATATTTTTACCATTTTCTTTCTGGCCACGCAACAGAACTACTTTATACATAATCCTGAGACCCAGCCACTTGTCATATTCGCTAACATTCACCCGAAAACGGCTGTACTTCTAAATATACGGTGTCCCTGCAACAGCAAATCACTTGACCGATCAACAAACAAAAACTACAGCAGCAGAACACGGAAACTGAACAGCAACACCAAGGCCCACCGCTGAGCAAATCCATATGTCGTTAATCTTCACAACTCCTCGCCGGATGATTCACATTAATTTCATTCTCCTATCCAGGGCATCAGAAAGGTGAAACTAACCTCAGGCCAGTCATGAATGTGGGGCTCCCACCCTATTCCGAACGCCATATATGGAGATAAGCCCTTCTTGAGAAGCCGCCAGTTGTGCAGTTACTCAATAATTTTCCAACATTTTATACAACCCAAAGGTTAATTAGAGTGTTCACATGAACCCTCTAGTGGTCCCTGTCCTGAGCCAGATCAATCCAACCCATACCACCCAATCCTATCTCTCTAAGAACCACTGTAATACGTATTATTCACCCACCTACGTCTTTGTCCTCCTTGTGGTCTCTTTCCTTCTGGCTTTCCCACAAAAATCCTACATAAATTCCTCTTCTCCCCAATGGTGCTACATGCCCTGCCCATCTCATCCTCCTTGTACAATATTCTCATAGTGTTTGGTGGTGTCCATGACTCTAGTTAGGCTCAATAAAATGTGTTTAAATAACCCTATAGTGAAGTCCGTATACGCGAACATTTGCCTGATAAGTTTCCTGTCAAAAATGGTCTAAAACAGCGAGCCCATAAAAATGATCTAAGCCAGGGATATGCTTTATCGCCACTGCTTTTCAACTTTGTTTTCGAATATGGCACTAGGACGATGCGGGGAAAATCAGGTGGAACTGAAATTAAACGGGACACATCAGCTGCTGGTCTACGCTGATGATGTGAATGTAGTGGGTGATAACATGGCTGCCATAAAGAAAAACACTGGTACTAGCAAGGAGGTTGGCCTAGAAGTAGACAGAGAATAAGAAGTATATGTTGCTCTCTCGTCACCAGAAATTCATGATATAAAGTTAGCTAACAAATGTTTTGAAAATGTGGCAGAGTTAAAATATTTGAAAACAACAGTTAACAAATCAATATTTTATTCAGGAGGAAATTAAGAGGGGACTGAATTGGAGTAATCCTTGCTACCATTCAGTCCAGAACTTTTTGTCTTCTCATCTGCTGTCTATAAACATAAAAATAAGAATATAGAAAACTGTAATTTTGCCTGTGGTTCTGTATGGGTGTGAAACTTGGTCTCTGACATTAAGGAACATAAAAGGAGGGTGTTTGAGAACAGGGTGTTGAGGTGAATATTTGGACCGAAGAAGGATGAAGCGACAGAGACTGGAGAAAACTGCATAATGAGGAGCTTCATTATACTCTCTGCCAAGTACTGAGTTTTTTATTTTTTAACTTTGTTGACATGTTCAAGGAGCTGCGCTTCAAGGCGATCGGTGCACCGCCGGCTGCGACAAGCATTCTAATTTTGCATTGAGTCTATCAAGAACTTCCCTGTATAGTTTTGTTGTTCCTTGATATTTCACTGATATGACCAGGTGACGTGAAACAGCATAACAAGCAGAACTCGTAATAATTTCACCGGAATGTTCGGTGTAAAAAAACATCCATATTATAACCTATGTTTACGAAACGTTCACGTTCTAACAACATTTAAAATAACGATCATTCACGATTAGTCAACAAAAATGCGGCTCTTAGTTCCCGTCATATATGTCCCTTTGAAACAACTCGATAAAAACTGGAAAGATTTCCGTGAAAATTAACACATCTGGAAGTCTATATCGGTACAGGAATTCGGATTTTGACTGAAATTGGGCAAAAGAAGCGGAATTTTACGTGAAAACATACGTTCCAAACCATCAACAGGAATTTTACATAACGATCTACTATGCGTTTCTGTCCACATCTCGGGCATAACTAGCTGCATACATGTATGGAACTCAAAAATCCCTGTAACATATGTTGTAATGAATTATGTGAAAAGTATTTTGTCCGTAATACCCAATATTCTGGGGCTTTCAAAATAGGTAAATAAAATTGAACACAAGAGAAATGCTGGGTGTGTGTACACCACACAACTTGGCAGACGTCCAGTGATTGAAATAAACCTCTTTCTAGTGAGCCCAATGAAATACATGGCACACACCTTTCCTTCCGTAAACGTGATGACGGAAACATCCAGTTTCTGAAACAGCATGACCCCAAAGGTGCCACGCTTGATTCTGTATGTGCCCTTTCGTAATAATGTACAGCCAATGAATGGGTATGACTAAACCACAAGCACGTGTACCTGAGTACAATTTGTGCTAACCTAAACAACGCAGGCCGGCATATGGCGCAGTAAGGGCTTTATAACATCTAAAAGATCAACGAAACTGGGGCCACATTTGAATGTTAAATAAAACGTTCTGTTAGTAGTATACTGCTAATAAATACTGGTATAATATGCAAATGAAACGTGTAATTTTTAGCACAATGCTTTCATTTGTAACTTCCGAAATCTTTATTATAATTAGCATGCCCTACAAGCTTTACATTTCCTGATTTACCTCATACAACTGCAACTTTAACACGAAGATACAGTATTAATCGAATGTGGCGATATTAATATTTACGTTAATAAATACAATGCTACATAATTGTAATGACAGCGGAAATAAACATTCTAACTTCATTAATTCATGCTACATATTGTAAACATACACAAGAATGCGCTGGGAAGGGGATTCAGGCAAAAACCTTCGCACATAGTCATTCTTATGTCGTTAACATAAACCTTTCGGTTAGGGCCTACGTGACTAGCACCGAAAGCTCGATGGCAGAATACTGGCATACTTACGGCCTCGAAGCAGACGACGAGTCCCAAGAAAGCCCGCGTAAATATAACGGCTTAAAAATAAGTTTTTAATTTCCAGAATACTCACCCCAGCCTCTTGCAGACAAAGGTACGAAAATCAACTGCAACAAAATAAATAACCTACTCATAGTGCAATTCACTCTCTCACACCATACGTACTAATTTACAATTCGAACACGGACCTTTCGCCGTGTCGGTCAGACACACTCACGCGCTACCAACAACAAACTTCCACCAACTCGACATAGGGACTACCGTTGGAGACATCACGGACATAGATAATATACCTACCACGGATCAGTAAGACGCAGCACACAACCACACCAACAGCGAAGAATCAGCTTCTGCTTTCAACTCTCCCCCCGCGTCAAGCCAACTTATAGCATAAATCAGGAAATTGACCTCATTCAAATCAAATCCATTTCAAAACATGGCAAATTAAGTACGAAACAGAACACGCATCACTAAAACTAACCCAGCCGGCTGCAGACGGGTGTGTAGCTACAAAACAAAAATATAAATACATGAAGCCCTATATGAAATAGCAGACAAAACAACGCTCTTCTAATATGAAAAGTAGGGTGTTATTAAGAATGCCATCATACGTGTTTTACATTATGACATGGAAGTACATTATTTCCCATTATTGTTTTTAGCTTTCATTATCCATGTCACAACATTAGCAGAATGTTACGATGTTGCCAGCCCTGTTGCGGTTTTCAACTGTCCTATGCTGTTTATTGATCATAAACAACGCACGTGTAGTGGTCTCTGTCGGATAAAGGTTGAACGTTATCGAGCTGTGTTGATAGTTGTGATTGTAGTGTAATTTGTTTGATTAACGTTATTTTCAATGGATTTCGTCGTTGAATTTTGTTGCGGATTTAAAATATCTGGAATTGAAGGCCACCAGGTATATGGAATTCATAGTTTTTACACTTACGGCCGTTTTACTAAAAGTAGGAAATAGTATGGCAACCTGTTGGGGTAGTTATACACGTATATTTTCACACCGATTTAAGGGCGTGTATTTTGTCAGATATAAAAGAAAATGGCAATCATTGCCAATAATGAAGACGTTCAGGGTAAGTGATAAAGTCCATGAATAAAATAATTTCCAGCTAGAAATACATGCCTTCCAGAAACTGTGTTAGGTTATGTTCTGCTAAATAGTATTTACTTGGTTTCATTCTAATTGTGTTATTGTTTACAGTGTGTTAGATGGGTCCCAACTAATGACACTAGAAAACAATACAACTCACACTTTCTTAGGTTTTAATGCCAGTTCATTCAGTTGTTTTGTTGTTGTTTCATAATTTTGCAAAACATTTGTGTGAAGTTAAACGTCGGTTTGTTATGATACTTAAAAACATACCGTAATCGAGAGATGTCTTCCATATGGAGAGAAGAGGATTCGTGGCAAATGTTGGATCCTGTAAAGAAGAGATATGAAGACTGAACGAAGAAACAAAAATGGTGAGTCTATTATTGTATACATGGGACATAGCTCTCAGTTACTCATTAAACTGTGGTATAGTAGATTTCTTGCATGTCATACGTCTCAGTACGCAGGGTAAGTCGAAGAGTCATGCCCATGAAATGTATACTGAAATACAGGAAGTAAGCTATTTTTAATAAATGTTGAGGGCCTGTAAAATTATGCCAAGGCCCGTTCATTACACTAAACAATCCTATGCCACCCCAACACCTTTTGACAAAATGTAGCCTATTTTCGACCGTATATAACGGTCCAACCCTTGGTCTGTTAGAAAGTCACGATGAGGTCACTGGATTTTTTTTTCAATTGACCTAATCCTTCCAGCCGCACTCTGGTCCTGGGGTCGACTCAGCTTCTAACTGAAATGAGTACCAGGAATTAATTAAATACTTTTCCTCGGGAGTAAAGCGCGGCTGGCGGGTAAGGCTGACAACCTTTATTGAATTGAATTGAATTGAATTTATTTACATTCTATAATCCTAAATAGGTTAGTACCTTTGGATACAGAACAAGTCAAAAGGTTACATACATAAGTACAGGCAATTTTAGCTTAAAAATTAATATAACTTAATTTTACATCATTCTCTATTTACATTGAAGTATTCATCTAAAGAGTAGAAGGAATGAGCATGTAGATAATTCTTTAACTCTGATTTAAACTTTTTAGTATCATTGCCCAAGTTTTTAATACTTTGTGGCAGATTGTTGAACACTTTTATGCCAGTAAAGTAGACTCCTTTTTGATATACTGATAAAGTTGATGAGGGTAGGTGGAAGTTATATTTTTTTATATTTTTACCGCCATCTTTGAGCCGATTGTCTAGAAAATGTGGGTACCTCAACGTCTCACAACCTTATGGGCCTTCACGGCCTGTTACAGGGATACCTTTACTTTTATTTTTAATAACTTCTAGCTGATAACAAAACATGATGGATTTTAAAATATGTACTGATAAATTATCTTTTAAGATGGTGTAAGTTTCAGATTTTTTAAATGAACTTGCTTTTAAGTGGACTTCCATAAACTATACTTTTATTAATAAACTATTTGAATATAGAGAAATCAAAATTAATATGTTCAGGCAGCTCTTCTTCATTTGAATAATATGGCATTACTTTTCTTCTGCGGAACTTCATGAAATAAAATGTAAATCATTAATACGTTTCTTAAATAAAGTGTACCTTTCTAGGTTTCACTGTAAGATGTATTCTGGTTCTCATAGTCCTGCGTTATACAGCGAAGAAGAAACCATGCATGACCATTTGAATGTAAATGAAAGCTGTGGATTCCCTTTTAGGTCAAGTTACTGTACACAGAGCTGTATCTGGGGACAGTCATAATGGAAATGGAAACTGTAGAGTTTTGAATATAAAATGGCAATATTTTCTCTTCCTCATTGCCTCATATTTAATTAATTTAAGATTTTAATTCAGTAAACCGCTTAAAATTTAATATTTTATTCTAAGCGAAGTTGCACAGTATTTTGTACCTCACACTGAGGATATACAGTTTGATTCAACATGTCACATAATTTAACAAATGGATGTAATTTGAAAATGAAACTTTATCATGAAGAAAGCAGTCTTCTGGGATGTGGCACCGTGTAGATGTGGTGTCAACCGACGTTTCGGAGGAACGTATCGCCTCCATCTTCAGGGTAGAAGGAAAAATAAGAAATCTGCAAGCGAAGCGACCGTGAGAACCGGTACAAGCACCCCATTTTATATCCCCTCCAAAGTAAAACATGCAGTCTGTTATATTATGAAAGCAAACGACGTCGACTGGGCAGGATTTTGTGTTGCATCGTTTCATTTTTGCGAAATCCCAAAGTTAAAACATCCAGTCTGATCTGTTTCTTATGTAGAAAGTTAATGAACAACATTTAGACAAGTTTTAGTGCTAAATCCAAAAATTAAGCCAAATACAATCGCCTCTTTGGGGGGGGGGGGGCACGTTAAAGTATGCAGCACCACGACTGACAGATGAATAACTTTAGAGAATTTGTTTCCCTAGCGTTTTCCTACACCTGCCCCGTACAAATCCACACAGCACAGAAATCCTGAACGATTTTGCGGAAAGTTGCAGTGTGCGTGGAATGCAAATAGTAATACTCGATCATGGCTGATGGCGCTGATTGTCCTCTGTGTCATGGTAGCCACCTAGCGGAGAAATTTCGAACTGTCTTCATATTTTGCTCTTGTAAGTGTTTATCAAACCGTGGTGCGTGGCTCTCCACTAGATGATCCATAGTATTATGCAGTTTTGCTCAGAGCTTCTTGTTAATGCTTGAATAAGTGTGTCGTAGGCATGTAGGCTTTGTGAGTTCTGCCGAGATCTTGTTAATGCTTGATTTAGTGTGCCGTGGGCATGTAGGCTTTGTGAGTTTTGGTCGGAACCTCTTGTTAATGATCGAATAAATGTGTATTTGGCATGTTCAGCTAAACGACTGTTATGCCAGTATTTGTGTGACACATCATGTCGCGTCGGTATTGATTACCTGTCACTGGAGTGAGCTATATCGTACTAGTATTGTCATTTGTTTATGACTCCACTCATCACTAATGTGGAATTGTTAACGTGTAGAAATCAGACAGCGGTGTTCTTGTATGTTTGACATGACGTTAGTTGATATTGTAAAGGAGTCACAGTAATGAAAATGCCAATATTTTCCCACCACTCTCATAGCGTAAGTGTACTAGAGGCACCTCTCCGCCTCCTCACAATCCTATCATAACATCGAATATTGAAATACTATAACATACAGGATGCAAGGGCCTTTCAATGAATGTATAAGGGGTGGGCCTTCTTGGCCCTGCACCGCGACCACAGTGATCTAATGTGCTTACAAGGGCCTTTACTAAATAAGCATTTTTGATGAATGTGACGTCTTTCCACAAAAATACATTTGTTGCCAAGCAGGTTGGTGTAGTGTTTGTGCTATGGACTTGCATTTGTAAGGTTCTCGGTTCCATATTCAACCGGAACAACGACTATCAAGACTGAAGTTTCTCTTTGCTTCACTCATTCTTTCCAGAAAAGTGACAGGATAATATAATAAACCCTCGCTAATCCGGTTACATTTAATCCGGAACGATTCCGTGTTCTCAAGAACCCTCTGCTGGTCCCTATCCTGACCTCTCGTATATGTCTTACTGGTGGACTCTTTCCTTCTGGTTTTCACACCAAAACCCTATTCATTCATTCATCAGTAATCTGTCAAGACGACAGGTCCATAGTCTGTTCCAAAACAGTTCCTCCACTTGATGCGATCTAGAGCTTTCTTTTTCAAATGAAAATATCCTCTTCTGTCCCCAAGGTCATCCAGCATCTTCTTACGTCTCTTCCTCGTCTTCTGGTCACTTCTATCCGCCCTTTTATCTTTCCTTCAGTAACTTATTTTAGAAGGCAGTTACCGCGTAAGATATAAAACCGCTTACGGAATAAGAAAATGTAACTCAAAAAGTTTAGTTTGGCAACGCTGTACTCGCCGCTTTGATTTCTGAAAGAAAATATCACGTCATAACTCAAAATGGCGACTGTTCAAGAGAATGCAATGTGCGTACTTGGTTTATCGAAGCGAAGTCCATTATCAAAACGCAACGTTGTTACAGAACTCAATATGGTATAATGCTATCTGACGCTGGTTGAAGCAATTTCAAGAGACTGGTAATCTTCTGCTTCGAAAAGGAGCGGGAAGACCGGGCACTTCGCAGAAAGTTTGGACACCTTACGTGCCACGACTATAGACGGAGTTTGGATTGGTAATTGGATTTATTGAATAGTCACACTAGTAACTACAAATAAGCAACTACTTTTGTCCTCGGCACTAGATGGAGTTGAGCGGTCAGCTTCACGCCCCGCCCAATTTACCCCTAGGGAAAGATCCCCGGGTACCCTGTGGATATGAGGCTGGGTGGGCCCTTGGGTCGATCAGGACGCTGTTGTAGGGTAAAAAGTTAAAGCTTTCCCTGTACCAGGCCGTGAATCCCATAGGATTGTGAGACGTCAAGGCTCCCACATTTTCTAAACAATCGGTTCACAGATGGCGGTAAGGTTCTCAGCCTTACGCGCCGGTCAGCTTTACCCCCAGGATGATTCCTGGTGGTCATTTCTGTTAGAAGCTGAGTTGACCGCAGGGCCATAGTTCGGCTGGAAGGATTATGTCAATTGAAAAATCCAATGATCTCATCGGGAATCGAAGCGGCAACCTTCCGGCTTGTTGCATAGAGCCTGAACCAACTACGCTACCGCGTGGCTATCTGGACTTTATGGAGAACAGAGAACTCTCCCTCCTCTACCACGAATCGAAACAGGCTGTCCCGGCTCCTCTGAAGTGAAAGCAGCGTTATCCAGGTGGCATGTTTGACCGTCGTCTTGTTGATGGATGTCGGACGTAAACGAATCGTTTGATGTTAATGGCCCTGCTATAAATGCGTGCGTAAACTCGTTGCCCTACTTTGTACTGAGCCTCATCCTGGCAGGAGGAGAGCGGCCGTGCCTGTCACGCCAAGGCTTCCCTCCTCTGACCTCACGAGAATAGATGCGGCGGCTTGAACTCTCGCATTAGAAGATAGAACTATCCCTGTAACAGGCCGTGAAGGCCAGTAAGGTTGTGAGACGTCGAAGCTCCCGCGTGAAAATCGACTCACAGATGGCGGTGAGGTTGTCAGACTTACACGTCGGCCGGCTGCCCTTTACCCCTCAGGAAGATTCCTGTTACTCATTTCTGTTAGAGGCTGAGTCGACCTCAGGGCCATAGTGCGGCAGGAGGGATTAGGTCAATTGGAAAAAAAAAATCCACCTCATCGGGACTCGAACCCACGACATTCCCGCTTGTAGCATAGTGCCTCAACCAACTACGCTACCGCGTACCCTCGAAGAGCAAATGTGGACACACGCAAACCCTGCATTACGTGTCACTTGCGTTCTTGGGCAGAGTTTCTGTTGTATAGCGAAATGTAATGCGAGTGGTGAGCTGCACGTCCCTGCCGCTTTACCCCAGGAGTCCCCAGTACCCATTGGATAGGAGGCTGGGTGGGTCCCAGAGCCGGTCTGAACGCTGTACTCCTGCTAGGGCTCGAACCTGGGCCTTCTAGCCCGTCATATCCTATAGGTGCAGTGTTATAATTGGAGGTATAGTTCCCGATGACCAGTAATATAACGCCGTGTATTCTGGTAAAAGTTTACTGAGATTCCTGTGGAGCTTACCCTTCCCTGTTCAAGGTCAGAGTGTAAGAGGAGATCCTAAGATGGAAGCAGTATGTTCATCCGAAACGTCAGTAAACATCTTTCAGATTACACGGCGTCACATCTCAGTAGTTAGTCCTTCTCGTAGTCGGAGCTTTGAGAAGCAGAAGCCTCACAGCTTAGTGATGGAAGAGTACCATCTTGTGGGATGTGATACCGTGTAGTCTGGTAGAAGTTTATTATTGGCATTTCGTTGGAGCGCACTGCCTCCATTTCCCAAGGTCGAAGATTGAGGCAATCAGATCATAATAATGGATTTATTACGTTACTCAGAAACTCCGGTAAATCTCTACCAGACTATACGGCATCACATGTCGGTAGTGCTCCTCACAGCCTTAAGAACCTAAAATCTAACGAATTAATCATTCTTGCACAAAAAAGTGAGAGGATTCGAAGTGTGAAGTGTCTTCCTCCGAAATTGTATCACTTCACTAGACTAAGTGATAGGTGAGGGTGATTGTGGAGAAATTGGTGGAATGAAGATTGGCAGGGGAAACTGAAGTAGTCGGAGAAAGCCTGCCCCAGCGCCACTTTGTCCACCACAAATCCCACTTGACCAGACCCGGGATCGAACCCGGGCCGCCGCGGTGGGAAGCCAGCGACTAACCGCTTGAGCTATGGCGCGGCCCTGTAAGGCCGCTACCTAACACGAACACAGAATAAACACAGACATCCAATTCTTGGGTGGGATTCGAACCCACGATCTCAGTGTTTAGGCGGGCGAAGATATTTCATGCCCTAGACCTCGCGGCCACTGTGATCAGCCATATTTGCAAATACTAGCAATAAAATTAAATCTATTTCCATTATAAATCGATCCTATGTCCATCTGTGCAGGAGAGCAGCATTCTCATTTGCGTTGTTTGCACTGATAGAAGTTTGGGTGGCGGCTGGCACTGCTAACGATCCTCTTGCCATGCGGAAGTCATTCAGCCAGGAGGGACGCAGCGTTCAATCTTCCGAGTTCGAAAATTAATGGCCCCACAAACCTGTCAAAGAACCGGCATGCTGGCGACTTAAGATCCCAAAAAAAATTGTATCCTGAAACATCGTAAACATGGTCTGATTAATGGCCGAAAGTACGTAATTGTGAATGTGAATGCATGAACCTGTAAAAATAAATAATTATAAATCAAAGCGTAATTGGTTGAGGCACTATACTATAAGCCGGAAGGTCGCGGGTTCGATTTCCTATGAGATTGGATTTTTCAATTGACTTAATCCTTCCATCCGCACTACGGACCTGGGGTCGACTCAGCCTCTAACAGAAACGAATACCAGGAATATTCCTGGTGAGTAAAGGGCGGCCGGCCGCGTATGGTTGACAGCCTCACCGCCATCTCTGAGTCGATTGTCTAGAGAAAATGTAGGAGTCTCGACATCTCACAACCCTATGGGCCTCTGCGGCCTGTTACAGGCATAGCTTTATGTTTCACTTTTTAGATGCCTAATAATATCGCAGTCGGTATAGGTACGGGCTACGGACCAGATGGCCGAGGGGTCGGAGTTCGTATCCCAGTATGGACAACATTTTTGTCTTCTCCATGTCGTCAAAATCGGTTCTGGAGCCCACCCAGCCTCATATCCTATCCGTACCGGAGGGTCTTTCCCCGGGGTTAAAGCGACCGGGGCGTGAAGCGGAACACTTTCCCCCAACTAGTGCCCAGGTCAAGAATACGTGGATCTATACATCCACTCCCCCATAGGTATTCATGACTTACTACTTAATTAGTTAAGCACAGGGACCACTTAATTAAAACTGTCTCATTCACAATATAAGTATCAGTTCCATGATTAAGTGCGGTGTATTTTGTGTTGTCTGTGTACAGTTTGTATGCACAGCTGTGGCTGGTAACAAAAACTCGCATTCTGCACTTTATCGTCCTGCTAGCGATCCATTCAGCACTATTTCCCCCACCCATCTTTCCCCACTGCGCAGCAAAACCATGACAAGACCCGGCTGTTGTATACTTTGCTGCCTTTTCGGGAGGGATGAATTGCTCGAGGTGTAGAGTTCTGGCAACGAAGGCGTCACCACTATGTTGAACTCAAGGGTTTGTAACGGTAAAGTTGTCCATGTGCTTAATTAATTAAGCACTACGCCATGAAGGCGAATGGGGATTCATGACATCGCCTCTAGATGGAGGTGAATGGTCAACTTCACGCTTCCGCCGCTTTATTTCCGGTTAAAGAACCCTTGGTACCCGTTGGGTAGGAGGCTGGGTGAGCCCAAGAGCCGGTCCGGACCTTGTGGAACAGAGAAAATCTCTTGCCTCTACGGGTCAAGTAAACGGTCATGTAGAGCGGTACATTTGGTGTGTGAATTTGTAGAATGGGTTCAAGTGGCTCAAAATATGGACCAGTGGCTGCTTTGCTTTTTTTGTTGTTAACTAAATGTACGTATTTATAATACTGTAACTTGTTTGGAATCCGGAAGAGTTACTTCCATGGAAACGCTAGAACAGGCCGTTGCCTATCCCACTGCTCACCGTGTACCCCTACGTTCTATTTCGCTGATCTCTGTGTTTCTGAAATTTAATATCTTTGGAACTCTCTGTTATCGGTTAACTGGAATGCTGTAGTGTTGAGAAGCCCGGGTGACGTACCAGATATTACGGGGACCCGGGTGACTCCCCGCAATAGGGCGAGGCGGAAGAACAATGCATGACGCTAGGAATAAACTGCATTCTTGGCGAGGAAGAGCACTGTCCTTGTTTTATTGAAACCACAGATGTTCGTGGGTACAGTCTCCGTATGTCACAACTGATTCGTTATTGAATCCAATACTGCATCAGTTCTTCAATCGACCTAGAGGGTTATCGTAGCGGTAACTCTAAAATTCGAATTCGTGAAATGCTATATTCGAATCTCGGCGTATTTTGATTATTTTTTGTAGTTTTCCTCGGTTCTTCCAGGTAGATCCCTGGATAGTACCTGGGTTAGGCCATGTCTGGACCTTCCAGTTCATCAGACAGTGTCCCATGCTAATAACCCACGTGGGCATGTGTGTTTGGTGCCGTTAATTAGAAGTAGTCGTATATTAACTGGACAATAAATAGCATTGTGGCTTATAGATCCGTTGCTGCGTTGTGATTCTGTGAAGAATTACAGTTTCTGGGCAACGGCTCGGTAAACACGTTCCCGCTGCATCGAATACACGCGCAGAAGTAGGGTTACTGTTGGAAACGGGATGTTTTCTGTGTGGTCCGTTGCGAGATATTGTAAGCAGGACGGTTGGAGTAATGAGTTCAGTTGTGAGTAGTATTAGCCAGCTGGCAGCGGCGTGAGCACAGAAGCTGAACTGAGAACTGTTACCGAGCAACGCTAGGGAAGGCTGTAAAAGACTGAGGCTTAGCGTGTGCTGTAGTGGTTTGTAGAGTGTGTAGATCAGCGATAGAGCTGTAATTGCCTGTAGTTCCGAGTCATGTGTAAGTGGTCATTAAATCCATTCACCAATGCAAACCCCGACTATAGTCACACTCATACTACGTGACAGTACGTATTAAAAAGGCGAAGTTGTCCCTGTGCTTATTTAATTAAGCACCACACTATGAAGACGTATAGGGAAGTGGAGGTATGGCGTCACCGTTCTTGATCTCGGCAGTACATGTAGGAAAGTGACCAGCTTCAGGCCCCGGCCGCTTTACCCCCAGGGAAAAATCGCCCCCGGTACCCGTTGAATAGGAGGTTGGGTAGGCCTCAGAGCCGGTGACGGCGTGCAGTTCCATAGGGACTTGCAGCAGTATGCAGAGCTGTACATTTCATCGACAGATTGGTGTGACGTGAGTACTTAAGCATTGTCCGTTGAGTGCTAACGGCTCGATAAACAAAAGAGCCGGTGCCAGGCAATGGCTCGCTGACACATCACACATCAAAATAGGAGCGGTGTTTTCTATACGGTCCTCTCCAAGGCTATGTAGAGAGGACGGATGACTGCATAGAAAGACCGACCCTGCCTCGTCGATGAGGGGGCCCTATCTAAACACGTACATGTCGAAGAGAGAATAAAAACCTTGGCCATGTTCTCGAGGAAGCTGTTCTGGCGAAATCCAGCAGCAATTTAACTGACCTACTGAGTTAGTCCTGAGTTGCGAATCGATAGTTAGATTACGTGACAGTGGCCAGCCTATAAGGACGTTAACAGAGGACATTATTGGGATCCGTTACCACGCAACGGAGAGTGAAGACAGAAGACTTGGCATGCGCTGTCGTGAGAAGTAGAGTGCGCAAATTTGCGATAGCGCTATAGTTACTTGTAATTACTATTTATGAAATGTTCAGTAAGTCCAATTACCAACCGAAAGCCCCGTGTCTAGTCACACGCAGCTTGACAGTTTCTAAACTCCCTCCATATAGCATTAAATTGTAACGGGGACGCAGTGTCGTACGTGTCAAATGGGAACTGAAATCTGAAGTGTAATTTGCAGGAATTTCAAACGAATTGGTTTGACATTTTGGATCCGCCTGTAGTTGGTTACAGACTATAGTTTGGCTGTGGTATTAAAATAGAATAGAGCTTCGGACTTAACTGGGCTTCTTCCTGAGGCAGAGCGGAGGGCACCCAACAGGACAACCAATCGAGCGTCTTCTCTGTGTCCGTTGTCAAGTTAACACAATTGTCCTGCGTTTAGCTGGGTTGTGATACTTTGAAGTTGAGCCTGAGGCCACTACTTACATAGAACAGGCCATGCTACGTGTAACTCAGGCGGTTACTCACCGGCTTCTCACCATGGTGGGCCTCGTCCAGTCCCAGGTCAGGTCATATGGGATTTGTCGCGGACAACGTGGCACTAAGACGGGTTCTCATTCCAGCAAGTTTTCCACGTTCATTAATTGTCCAGTCATTGACGCTATGTATTCTCGTTACCAAACGCGTTAAGTAACCAGCATAAAAAAGTTCTTACAGGTCCTATTTGATTCTCTGCTGTCAGTATTTTGACGTGGTAATTTTTTCTCTCTCTGGCTGTATACCCCTTTTGGATCTTTGCCGCTTTTCGGTTTCTTAATCCAATACAAAGGCGGTAGGGCTCCTCAGACGGGGGATCAGCCCGTCACAATGCCTCTGCCTAGACACTGAACCCCACAAACACTGGATAAACGTATAAAAACATTCATGCCTGGAGTGGTGTTCCAACCCACGATCCCAGTGTTGGCGCGGGCGGAGAATGTGTGCAAGGAACCGGTCGTGGACTGTTGTGAAGTACAGTAATTCTGAGTGCTATACAGCATCGTCAGAACCATTTTGAATCTATACGAGGCCCTGGCTAACAAGCATATGACGGGACCCCTGGCTGGAGGTGGCAGAAGACGTTTTATCGCGTCACCTTCCAGTACGTGAAGTACCACTGAACCATGAAAGTAACACATTTTACTTCATTTTTTAAAACCTTATCCGGGCTACCTAGGCACGCGGTAGCGTAGTTGGTTGAGGTACTATGCTACAAGCCGGAATGTCGCGGGTTCGATTCTCGATAAGGTTAATGGCTTTTTAAATTAACCTAATCCTTCCGGCCGCACTATGGTTCTGGTTAGTGGAAACAATTCTCTTCTCCACATTGTCCAGACGGGCTCTGTGGCCAACTCAGCCTCCAGTGTTATGGGTACCTGAGGCTCTTTTCCCCGGAGGTAAAGCGGATGGGGCGTGAAACTGGCCACTCCATCTACTACCGACGTCAAGAATGATGGAGCTATACCTCCACTCCTGCAAATGCTTTCGTGACACAATACTTAATAAATTAATCTCAGGTAAAATTTACCTTTCCTTGTCCTATGTATACTCTTCTTTTTATTAGTGCTATTTTCTCCGAGACTTTATCCGCAGCGTGGCCATGCAGAGATCTCCGCACCGCCATTTGAGGAATCACTTTTTGTCCTACGCCTCCCGTCCACAGGTTTCTGAACACACAGTGGTCGTTTTGAGGTTCAAAAGTATCGCCGCTCTGTATCAGTCCTGTTCGGCAGATGACGAAGCGGACTGATTGCCCCAGTTTCCAGAACTGCTACGCTTCGCTCTCCCTCAGCTGCCAGAATTGGTGCCACTCAATACAGAGACTCAAAGAGCGACAGCTGTTTCGTGTTTCCATTGCGCCAGCAAACAATGGTGTGTTGAAGCATAGGTAGACGTATCGGGAACAGCATACAGTCTATTAACTGCTGAAAGACAAAACATCTGTTCAACAATACAAAACTGTATGTTGTACTTCTGTTGACGTCATGATTTTTTTCAAGCTGAATGGAACAGAATTTCACATCCGCAAAAGCCAGAAAAACCGATGTCGGTGGCCGTGAGGTCTAAAGACCCGTCCACATTACTCGTGCTCGTGCGTCAGAAGCTTACTGCTGTGAAGAAATGCGAAGGCTTTGATGCAAACCAGTTTGGGCGTCCACTTCGTCAGCTCCAGATCCTGATTTTCCGACAGCAGTAAGCTTCTGACGCACGAGCACGAGTAATGTGGACGCGCCTTAAGGCATGAAGTGTCTTTGCTCGCTCGAACGCTCGGATCGTGGTTTCGAATCCCACTCAATACATGGATATCTGTGTGCGTTTATTCTGTTTGTGTTGTCCTGTGTGTAGGTAGCGGCCTTGTGACGGGGTGCTCGCTCTTCCAAGGAGTCCCTACTGTCTGTGTGAAAGAGATTATGAAACTGAAGATTAGGCTAGGACCCAACAAAGTGCTGAAGAGCTATTGATGAATCAAATGAAAAGCCAGGAAGAAAGAGACCAATGGGAAGAGCTGGGCATAGGTGGGAGGACTGCATGGATGTTAGGGAGATATGATGGGGTTGTATGGACTGGATTG
The DNA here is from genome assembly GCF_002891405.2 of Cryptotermes secundus. Classification (NCBI taxonomy): domain Eukaryota; kingdom Metazoa; phylum Arthropoda; class Insecta; order Blattodea; family Kalotermitidae; genus Cryptotermes; species Cryptotermes secundus. The sequence continues at coordinate 315,336 of NW_019731261.1, read as the reverse complement.
ATCTGGCTCAGGATAGGGACCAGTGGAGGGCTCTTGTGAAGAAGGTAGTAAATTTTCATAAAGTAAAGTTGTTTTTTTATGTAATTAATTAAGCACCACGCCTTGAATATCTATGGGGGAGTGGAGGTGTAGCTCCAGCATTCTTGACCTCTGCACCAAATGGAGGTGAATGATCACGTCCTGGCCGTGTTTCTCCCATAGAAGCGTCCGCTATGCTGATTGGATATGAGGCTGGGTAGGCCCCGGAGCCGGTCTGGACGCTGTGGAAAATAGGCAAATCTTGCTTCCACCGGGAATCGAACCCCAGCCGCGTAACCATTAGCCAGTTGCTGTATATATGTGTTCCACATAACTTTTTGTGTTGCAGTGGTTCGTTTATTTCTGTCGGGATAAAGCCGAGCATCGATTAGACGTGCTTCAAGGCAAGGGGATGGCAGGGGTACGTCGTGGCATGTCCCTTTTTTCTTTTGCCCCCCCCCCCGCCTCGCAATACCATGGTCAAATAGTAAATGCCCGGTGGAAATGGGCGGTGAAATGCTATAGGCATGCTGTGACTCAGAACGGAGTTAAGTGATGGGCTTTTGTTATAGCTGAGATGAACCTTCTGCTTCCGCAATTCCAGAGAGTAAATAATTCTCGATAACAGCAGCTGGTTCATACTCTCACGCCCCTATCTTAATGTTGGCAAGAAAATACATTTTTACGCTGCTTTTGTACGTATTTTAATGGGTTTCTCCTCATTCAGTGTCTTTGTTTCTTCAGTGTAAAGTCACCAAAACATGATCCGCGGACCGCCAGTGGTCCGCGAAAAAAATTAAAGCGGTGTTCCTCCATCTGTATTGTGAAGGTCTTCTATTTATACACAAAAAACATGTAATTTTTATGGCAAAATCTTCATATTGTCACGTATGTGTGTGACTGTAGACGGGGTTTGGATTGGCGAATTTAACATACAACTCGTTACAACACTTCATAGATCACTGGCACACAGACTAGTGTCCTCAGTCTATTACAGTTCGGAGTAGCCGTTTCGTGGCAACGGATTTTAATACAGGGACTGTAACAATCTCACTGAATTACACACTCGAAATATCACACATAAAATCTTCTCTTCACCGCCTGACTCGCCATCTGTGAGCCGATTGTCTAGAGAAAATGTGGGAAGCCTCGACGACTCACGATCCTATGGGCCTCCTTGGCCTGTCACAGGCATAGCTTTAACTTTACTATGGACAAATTGACATCTTAGTCGCAAGTCCGTGTACGACTGTGAGTAAACAAAGTAGTTGCGCTTTCTTACTTGCATGAACAGTTTGAAATGACAGAAGACAGTAACACTCCTGTTAAAGGTAATATACGCCCTTGCGGTCCGTTATCGGCATGTATAGTGCACAGAAGAATGGCATTGCAACACGCAGTTTCGTTCTGTACGAGCCCCGTTTGTGTAATGTGCCACATACTTCTCTGACTGAACGTTAGATTACCTGGAAATGTTCCAGCGGGTTGAACGTGAGGGTGGCCACTATTGTTCTACTGCACTGAGAGATGTCATCTTGACCACGTTAAAGGCTAAGTTGTTGCAGGAGCAGGAATTGTGTCATGGAACGTTACATGGGTCTGCAGTAGTCTCCAGTGAAAATGAAACTCTGTATTGTCAGAACTACACAACGAATATACTCGCATTTAATGTTTTACATTTAGACTTTTTATTTCTGCTACATGTCTCAGTTGTACAAGACCATCGTCAGGCAGTTGTGCATATATGTTCCCCTGTGATGTCACTTTGTTTCCCAAATTGAAAATGCAACTGAAGGGACGATGTTTTGAAGCACTGTCTGACATCCAAAGGGAATCACAGGCGGTAAGTAAGGAAAATGACTTCCACGGTGCTTTTGAAGCGTGGACAAAACGATGGGATCGCTGTATACATTCCCAAGGAGACTATTTTGAAGATGTCAACCAAAATTGAGTAAGTTAAGCCAATTTTTTAATCTAGTCCGGGAACTTTCCGATATAACTTCGTATATACCTGATGTTGGTTGACCTTGTGGGGCCGAAACATGTCATTGAATTTACATGACAGCTTGGAGTAACCAATGATTCAACCAGCGATCTGTGAAGCTGCATTGTGTGTGTGTGTGCGCGCGTGTCCCTGCGTGTCGATACCGCTGCTCGCTGGAAGATTGCACTCCAACTATCAGTAAGAACCAACGTTTCGCACGTAAATTTTTCGCTTAGTGTGTGGTGGAGCCCAACTGAGTCCACTCGGCACGGCGGCCACTGATTGTGTACCTGCCCCCGGGTGATTATGATGTTGGAGAATTTGGTGGAATGAAGATGGGCAAGGGAAACCGAAGTACCCGGAGAATGTCCGCCCCAGCGCCACTTTGTCCACCACAAATCCCACTTGACCAGACCCGGTGGGGAGGCAGCGACTAACCGCTTGAGCTATGGCGCGGCCCAACGTTTCGCACTAAGTTCTGCGTGAGTGAGTTCAGCAGATAATTATAACGATGAATCAGTTCTGCTGTGGTGTGATGTTAATGTCTGTGCATGTCTGCAGCATATAGCAATCTGTCATAATGTATACAGAAGTAGGGGCTACCGCGCTTTTAGTATCAACGTATTTATTTTAATAATACGCTATGGGCGAGCCTCTGGTTTTGCTCACAACGTAATAAACTTGGCAAGCAGTGTTGTTGTAATTTCTACAACAGGAAGAGTGATGCAGTTCAGTGCAGATTTCAAGGAAGTTAGCATTCCTGTTCCTTAATTGATGCCATCCAGTGCTAATTTTTCGTGGAACTATGCTATAAAGGGCCTTTCCGCAATCTTTTCACCCGTCACGAGGTACTGTTTGGTAATTCGATTTATTGAACACTTACAAATCGTAACTCCAAGTAATTATAGCGTTGTCGCTAATTCGCGCACTCTACTTCTCAGCACACGCTAAGTCTTATATGTCTTCACTGGCCGTTGCCTGGTAACGGATTCCAACAATATCCTCTGCTTACGTCTTTATAGGCTGGTGACTCTCTCACAACTGACTCGTGGCGTCACTAGCCATTACTGACTACTCACTGACTCACATGCCTTGGATCGGACCGAACAGAAAACACCCTTCCCAGCAGTTCTTCTATTGTTGCGTGCTTATTGTGCGTAACAATTGCACTGACGTCATAGGGTGTTTACTGTGCTGTCTGCGTTATGTTTCTGGACAGACTCAGGAAAATCACGAAAAACCTCAGTCAGGAAAATAGATATCGTGGTGAAGATACGAAACGAGAGCACCCCGCATACGAGTCAAGATCGTACCCGCTATTCCAGCCCCCATGGTACTGTGGTTTTCGTGTCACGTCCTTTAACAGTGCCCTTTGTTGTTGAATTTCAGTACTCCAGTTCGTGGCTAAGAAGAGTACGCTCTGGTTTGTAACGCCGTGTAATTGTGAGGGAGCGCGACGTATTTTATACGTTAAATTTTAATTTGCACCAATAAACTCTTCAGATGTACAGCCCTCACAGGCTCTTGTATATGTACTACAGAATAACTACGAAATTCATCATATTGTAGCATATTTACACAAATGAAAGGCTGTGGAGCCTGAAAAGTGACCATTGCTAGGTAACGGCTGTGTAAAACGCAACAATAGAGTAACTATTGGAAGCGGTGTTTTCTCTGCTGTCCTTGCTGCGAGTCATAGGAGGTGAAGAGGGAACCCAGTTCCTGGGGGATATAAATGCAGACCCCTGATCCTCCAGGTTGGGGGACTGTCGAATCTGAGACAGTAAAATGTGGTCATTAGTCCCGCAGAACTAGGACCTGAGAATGACTGCGCTGGTGAGAACCAGCAGCAATTGTAAAAGACGGACTCATCCTCTCGTCAGAGAGGGTGTTACATGAGGACTATAACCGCAAGTGTTCAGTTGGAAAACAAAATTACTGATCGTGAGTCTGAAGGGCCTTGTCGCCAAGACGAACTGATTGGCGACCAACCGCCATTCGTAAAGTAACCCTGACTCTGATTACGTGAGAGTCGTGAAGCGGAGTTAGAAGTGCAGGAGATGGCCGCCAGCCTGCGAGGACGTGATCCCGGGAGCAGAGGAACGTTCACTGTTGACGCCGTTACCAAGTAGCACAGTGAAGACCGTGACTGAGGACACGAGTCTTTGTGTGACAGTGATTTTTAAAGTGTAATCACGAGTTGTGTATGTTGAAGTGTCCAGTAAGTCCAATTACCAATCCAGTCCCCGTCTATAGTCACTAATCACGTGACAATATATATGCCTGACGATAGCCGTTGAATTTATATGAAAAGTATGAACTAAGTGGTAAATGAACCTGAGGCCCATAAGCTGCATTGAAGACTGCATTGTTTGTGTGTCTGTCAAGTTAAGAGGAGCAGCATATCGCTCACATTTCAAGGTCGAACCGAAAGCCAGGCAAGAAACCAGCTTCATTTACTATTTTACCATGAAGGTAGAAGCGAAATGTTCCTCCGATATGGGGGGGTTTCTCCGAATTACGCGGCGTTACAACCCAAAGGACCGTGATTCTCGACCTACTTTATTATTTGTAATGGTGTACTTAGGGGAGCCAGGATAGCTCAGTCAGTATAGCGACTGGCTACGGGCTGGACGATCGAGGGGTTGGAGTTCGAGTCACGGTAGGGTCAAGAATGTTCTCTTCTTCATGTCTTCCAGATCGGCTGTGGGTCCCACAGAGTCTTCTATCCAATTGGGGTAAAGCTTCCGGGGCGTGAAGCTGCCCACTCACATCTGTCTTGTGTTGAAGTCAGGAATAAGTTGATCAATACATCCACTCCCCCATACGTCTTCATGGCGTAGTGCTTCATTAAACACAGATACAACTTTACTTTTTTTTTACCAATTATCGTGGGGGCACCCGGTAGCACGTTGGGGCACTATGCTAGAAGCCAGGTGATTGCGGGTTCGATTCCCAATTAGGTTATTGGATTTTTCAGTTGAGCTAACCCTTCCAGACACACTATAGTCCTGTGGTCGACTCAGCCTCTAACAGAAATTAGTACCAGGAATGTTCCCAGGGAAGAAGTGCAGGCGACCATGGCATAAGGCTGACAGCCTCACCGTCATCTGTGGGCCGATTGTCTCGACGTCTCACAACCCTTCTTGTAAGTACTAAATTGTGTTAATGGCTACTGGAGCCTCTCCGTTACTGTAGTAAGGCATTTGTTTTTCTTTCGAGAGTAAAACTTTTATAGTCATAGACCCTTACTAACTAACTAGCTAACTCCATAGAGCTAAACCCTTCTTGAGAAGCCACTAGTTGTGCAGCTACCCAAGAATTTCCCAAAATTTTATGAAACCCGAAGGTTCATTACACTTTTGACAAGAACTCTTCAATTATCCCTACCCTGACCCAGATCAGTCCAGTCCAAAACACCCCATTATCTCTTTTAAGATCCATTTTAATATTATCCTCCCACATTCTTGTTCTTTCTGGTGGTCTCTTTCTTTCAGGTTTACCCACCAATGTCCTATACACATTCCTTTTCTCCACCAATCGTCGTCCCTGTCCTGCCAGTCTTCTCCGCCTTGTCTTGGTCATCTGTGTGACATTTCGTAACAAGCTCATTTTTAACGGTAAGGAGTTGTTAGCCCCACTCTTAACCCCCAAGTTTGAACACCACCCTTTGTCGGCTGTCCGCGACTGCTTATTCAATATATTCGCACGTATCCTTACCTGGAGTCCGTCTCCTGTATCTAAAGGAAAGGGGAAAGTCACGTGAGGACACCTAAACAACGAAGTTGCTTTGTACGAGTAATGGGATTCTTATGTCCTACCATAGGGAACGTAAGAAACGCTCTCGGATCTCCGATTCAATTAAGGTGTATGGTTTCGTGGCGCGCCGCTCCTAATGTCAGGTTCCATCAGCCCTTACATCGGGATACCAGACAGTTGCTTGCAGTTACTAAATCGAGGCTAACTCTACTGCCCAGGTCTGTCGTGAATTCAATTAGAAGTTCCGGGCTTGTCGACATGATGACTGATGGCTTCTGTAGAGCAAAGCGCGCATGTGCAGGACGAGAGGAGATGGCAAAAGTACGCCCATGCACNTATAAAGGGAAAAAAAAAAAAAAAAAATGTGAAGATATCCCTGTAACAGGCCGTAGGGGCCCGTGGGGTTGTGAGACGTCGAGGTTGTAACATTTTCTAGACAAACTACTCACGGATGACGGTGAAATTGTCAGCCTCACGCGTCGGCCGTCCTTTGTCCCCAGGCAGATTCATAGTACCGATTTCTGATAGAGGCTAAGTGGACCCAAGGGTCATAGTGCGGCTGGAATGATTAGATCAGTTTAAAAAATCCAATTACCACATCGGGAATCGAACTTGTTCCATAGTGCCTGTACCAACTACGCTACCGTTTGGAATTATTGGTGGGAGATGATGTTAAACGCCCACCTGCATGGATCATAAGATGCAGGACTGGAAGGGAATGCTGAAGAAAGCATGGGAACTTGATAGTACGTAAGCTTATATAACAAACTGTGAGACTTCTGTTGAATTCCCAACGGGTGTGACGTGATTACCTGTGACAGAGGAATGTGCACCTAGTGTGGGAAATGGGAGTGATATTCTGTAATTTCGGAGTTGCTTTATTTTATTTAAGCTGAATAATTAATATTACAGTTGATTTTAACTTATAATAAACCCACATTAAATTCGTATTCAACTAGTCACTGGTAATTAATAGTTATTCAGATTTGCAAGAAGTCAAAACTCTATACGGAATGACTCTCTGTGGCTCTTCAGACCTTTGTTGGGCCTTGGACGCTTTTTCAGTTTCTTAGTCTCTTTACACAGTCGGTAGGACCCGTTGGACAGGGGATCAGCCCGTCGCAAGACCACTACCTACACACAGAACAACACACACACGGCGCACATACAGACATCCATGCCCTAAGTGGTATTCGACCTCACGATCCCAGCTTTCGAGTGAGTGAAGACAGTTCATGCCTTAGACCGCGTGGCCACTGTGATCGGCATGATCAGAATTAAGGCTTCAGTGTTTTCTGTCATCACACTCAGTAAAAGTAATTATATACATACAGTAGATTGTCACATGTAGAGGTGACTATAGACGGGGTTTGGACTGGCGAACGGGTTTATTCACCACTTATACACAAGACTCGGATCCAAAAGCAACTACAGCGCCACCGCTACTCTCCACACTTTACAAACCATAACAGTACACGCTAGGGGGCACGCGGTAGCGTCGTTGGTTGAGGGGCTATGCTACAAGCCGGAAGGTCGCGGGTTCAAGTCTCGATGAGGTCATTGGATTTTTTTCAATTGACCTAATCCTTCCAGCCGCACTATGGTCCTGGGGTTCACTCAGCCTCTAACAGAAATAAGTACCAGGAATTTTCCTGGGGAGTAAAGCGCGGCTGGCGCGTAAGGCTGACAACGTTACCGCCATCTTTGAGCCGATTGTCTAGATAATGCGGGACCTTCAACGTCTCACAACCCTATGGGCCTTCACGGCCTGGTACAGGGATAGCTTTACTTTTTTTAACAGTACACGCTAAGCCTTTTCTAGCCTTCCGTGTCTTCACCAGCCGTTCCCTGGCAACTGCTTTTAAAAGTGGAGATCCTTCAGCTTCACGCGGTGAGGTGCTATCTTCACAGCCTCCCCTGCAGAACTGCTTTCACCGATTCCCTTACATAACTGAATTCATTGTCAAAGTCAAAGTCACATTGCGACTGACGGTCAGGCAGTCAGTCATTCAGTCTTGATGTCGAGCCCAATATGGGGCTTATGACCAGATATTTATTACTGTTTGAGACAGTTACGGTCTTGAATTCATTGCTCCAACTCTCCTAGTTATAACTATACAGGGATAGCTTTACCTTTATAGGCCTTGTCTCCAGTTTCATTGCACCTGCTCTTTTTAACACGCATTGCATTCGTTCGGGTCAGCCAGCAGACGTAAGGTCGGTTCAGTGTATATGGATTATAACAGGGCCTTAGTTACAGTGCTAGGGCCGCGCCATAGCTCAAGCGGTTAGTCGCTGGCTTCCCACCGCGGCGGCCCGGGTTCGATCCCGGGTCTGGTCATGTGGGATTTGTGGTGGACAAAGTGGCGTTGGGGGAGGTTTTCTCCGAGTAATTCGGTTTCCACTGCCAATCTTCATTCCACCAATTGCTCCACAATCACCCTCACCTATCATCTGGGGCTGGTACATTAGGCCAGAAGTGGCCGCAGTACAAGGGACTTAGTCCCACCCCACTAGCAATAATAATAATAATAATAAAAATAGTTGGAGTGCTTCAACCAGTACCCCGCTACTTCACGCTTCACACACGTAACCCAGTAGCCAGGTCTAGAGACAAGGCCTGTGTAAGGATGTTAATCTGTCGCGGTGATTCAGTCACCAGTGTCCGATTGTTGTCTGGTGACACAGTATGACAACCGCAGCCGTAGTTTTCTTTCTTACATACTCTCTCAAGTGTGATGCGTGTAATATTTTCTAGTGTTGCAACTGCTCTCAGCCCCAGCTGTGGTTACTGTATAGTTCTTGGGTGTTGCCTGCTCGCGTCGGCATGCAAACCACTTCGTGTGTATGTTGAGCACACCAACTTGCTTTGTTCGTACGCAGGAATTCTTGTTAGTGTAGTTAACTCCTAACCTTGGAACCTATCCATTAGCAGTTGGTATTCTACGACCGTTTTGGGATATTTCGTAGCTTTGAAGCACATTTTGGGCCTCTAACGAGATCGCCCTGCGATAAGCAACCATAACAAAGAGGTCGGCCCAATCCTCTGTTTCCTCCTCTACCCAAACTGTAAGCAGGGCACGCGGTAGTGTAGTTGGTTGAGGCACTATGCTACAAGCCGGAAGGTCGCGGGTTCGATTCCCGAGGAGGTTATTTGAGCTTTCAGTTGACCTAACCCTTCCAGCCGCAATATGGCCGTGGGATCCACTCAGTTTCTGACAAATGAAATAGACGTATATCGTCTCCAAATTCAGCTACAATCTGCTTTAAGTGACACGATTTAGATGGCTTTGCTTTAGGCATCGTGATAAAATGAATCACTCTAGCGCAACACAGAACTGAACTTTACACACTGAGAACCTTTCGTCAACTGTATCTTTGTCTGTACAGTCAAGGGCGAGAAGCTGCAGACAGAGTTTTATTGCGCAACAATGTCATATAAAGCGAGGGTTTCCGACTAGAAATATTTTTAACTAAGCAAATTCCTTTGAACAGAACTTGGAAAGGGCCGCAGTGTGAGTGACCGCTGTCTTACCCTGCTGCCAGCTTAAAATGTTTTATGGTATGTACTGTCAGCACTTTCCGCAAAACGAAAGGAAAGGACGGGACAATATTACGACTTATTATTGCATACTTTGATAGGATGTACTTGGGGTGCAGCTGTAGGCTGCGTTTATAGAGGCAGGAGAAGAAGTAAGAAAAAGAACACTTTACTTGCATATTATTCATATTTCTGAAAACATATGAAGAACATTTCCCTAAAATGGCTGAAGTGACAAAAGTGCGTGTGCCATTAAAAGTCCAAAAATTTACCGAAAAATTACCAGGAAACCTAAAGAATGACCTAAAACTTAAAAATGACCTATAAAAGTTACATTTCTGTAACCAGCAGCTCATCTCCGGGATTTATATATTTACGGGCTCGAATAGGATACAAGGAAAAAAAGATGACATGTCATCAGAATCCGGACCCTGCTGATTATGAAACTGATATTAGGGTGTTGGAACTGAGTTTTATTTTCTGTATCCCACTACATGTTTTGATCTGTAGAGATCATCATCAGGTGGTCATCTGCCAGTTAAAATGGATTAGTTTTTTACATTTAATTTTCATCAATAAAGACAGTAACATTCATGAACGATGTATGTTCTACGAGGGAGAGGCAGAAAATAGGCCACAAATGGGTATAGAACGTATAACATGTGACTTTCGAACCTGGGGGGGAGGGACATTTATTTCTCCGCCAACACTGATACACTTGCCCCATCGCTTTACCAGTGCCTCGAAAACCCGCAGCATAGAAGTCTTTTGACTGCTGTCTCAGCCACTTCCGCACTTCCATTCCAACCTCTTCGTCATCAGCGAAACGTTTACCATGTTTCTGGACCCACTTGTGAACCGCTTTACGCGACAAACACTTTCCACCGTAAACAGAAGATATTTCTTTTTGCATTGAGTCCCATTGTTCACAAAAGACACATAACAGAACGTTGCTCTTCAGTAGTACGGTTGTCGTTTTGACTACTGAAACCAGCCTCTGTGCATGCGCATGCTCGTCTGCTGCCTACACTGACATGAAGCTGGACTGTGCTGCTACCTAGTGATACACATAGAGAATGTATTCCATCCATTTTTACTTCTATTTGTGACCTATTTGCTGACTCTTCCTGGTACGTGGAAGGTTAAAATTAAGTAGCTTCAGTAATTTAGGTAGATTTTTTATAAATATTTGTAAAAATGGAGGGTGGTATATTTAAGATGTTGATAGGTGTGCGTTGTAGGTGGACTTCGTAGTTGCACGCGTTTTTGGTGTACCAGATTTTTATTTTTGCGTGTAGGTGTGTGTTGATTGGTCAGCACAAGGGGCTTCTTTTGCTGTAGGTGACTAGATGTGAGCTGGTGTCCGATTATTTTGAGGCGAATGGATATATCAGCTTGTAGCGTGGATTGCGAGGTTGGTTTTCGCTATGCCTTGGTGCTTAGTTGGTGTGTTGGAAGACTATGAATCGTACAGACAGTTAGTAGAACACCGTTGATGGGGGATCAGCCGGGCGCGAAGCCTCTGCCTACACAAGAGGCAGACATGCATGTATGCCTCGAGTGGGTTTCAAACCCAAGTCTCCAATGTTCGGGCGAGCGAAGATATTTCGTGTCGTATATCGCACGGCCACTCCTGCTACAAACATAAAAAAGTAAAGTTGTCCCTGTGCTTAACTAATTAAGCATTACGCCGTGACGACGTATGGAGGAGTGGATGTATAGATCCACATTTTCTTGACCTCGGCACTAGGTGCAGATGAGTGTTCTGCTTCATGCCCCTATAGCTTTATCCTCGGGGAAAGAGCCCCCGATATCCGTTGGATAGGAGGTTGGGTGGGCCCCAGAGCTGGTTTGGGCGACGTGGAGAATAGAAAATTCTTGACCCTACCGGGACTCGAACTTCGACCCGTCAGTCGCCCAGCCCCGTAGCCAGTAGCTATACCGATTGAACTATCCCGGCTCCTCCTACTACCAACAAAACTGTACAAAATGAACAGTCACTGGTTTTCTGCTCTACTTGTCTTCGGCGTAAGTTGTCCATCATTCCTGAACTGCATTCGAATGCTGTACACCCTACATTAGTAAAGTATATGGTGAACAGTCGCATCCTATCATATCTGTGTGTAGAGAATAAGGGAATGTTCCGAGGCAGTTATCTAGAGATAGGCCTTACCGTTCACCGTACTTCTGGTCGATACGTTTGAGTCTACATACGCTTTGGCTGTTTCCTGGCCTGTTCACGCACTATATTCATGGACAGCACAGGAAATATCAGAGACAGAGAGACATGATATATTCGAGGCTTTTACATGTCATGTATGTAGATGCAACTCTGAGGTATTGTCTTTAGACTATTGTCTGTGAAAAGCGGCCTCCGTAGTCTAGGGGTAACGTTCCCACCTCATGACTCAAGGTACGCGAGTTCAAACCCGGCGGAGGTCGTGGAATTTTTAAGGGCGGAAAAATTCAGGGAACAAGTCCTCCGGGAAGGACATTAAGCCGTGGGTCCCGTAGCTTTACGGCACGTAAAAGAACTTCATGTCTCAAGGAGACCTCTGAGCTAAATTTGTAAGGACATTTCCCGCCCAACAATAATCTCTAACGCCTCTGGTAGATGGGGGAAGCATCTAGATACCGCTGAGCCAGTAGAGGCCGAACTCGCTGGCTGAGTCGGGACTGATGGCACGCACCAGTACCGGTAGGGTATAGAGACTGGTAAAATATCACAAGGGGACGTACAATAGATCAAACTGGTCGCGGTGCATGGGGAAACCCACCCCCTCCAATAATAATAATAATAATAATAATAATAATTGTCTGTGAAAACAGCATGAGTCAAAAACAGTTGATGTTGTGGACGTTGGTTGCGCTGCTAAGAAACAAAGATATGTCGAAATATTGGTACAGACTTCCTTTTTAGGCTTACTCAGTGTCGCTTTTTGATGGCATTTCGACACAAAATGGTGATCTCACAAGCCAACGGGTAGTCGCCGGCTTCCCACCACGGCTGCTCATGTTCGAGCCCAGTTCAGGTCATGTGGGATTTGTTGTGGACAGAACGGCGCCGGGTCAGGTTTCCTCCGAGTACTTCAGTTTCCCCTGCAAATTCTCATCCCACAAACTGTTTCACACTCATGTATCATCCGGGGCTGGTACAGTAAGCCCACCAGTGGCCGAAGTGCGAAGTGGACTCAATCCAACCTTACCCCACGAAATAAAAAATATATGGGAGGCACTTACTCCTGCATTAATATCGTCTCGGGACCGGCTCTGGGGTCCACCCAACCTCCTATACAATGGGTACCGGGGACTCCTCCACGGGGGTAAAACGGCCGAGGCGTGAAGCTGACCACTCACCTCCAACTAGTGCCGAGGTCAAGAAAATGTGGATCTATACATCCACTCCCCCATACGCCTTCATGGCATAGAACTTAATTAGTTAAGCATAGGGACAAATTTACCTTTACCTTTTACTGTCTTCGCTCGCTCGAACGCTGAGATCGTGGGTTCGAATCCCACTCAAGGCATGGATGTCTGTGTGTGCGCTTATTCTGTGTTTGTGTTGTTATGTGTGTAGGTAGCGGCCTTGCGACGGGCTGATCCCCCTCCAAGGAGTCGTACCGATTGTGTATAGGATTAAGAAACTGAAAAAAAGCGGCCAAGTTCCAACAATGGGGCTGTAGAACCATAGATTGATAATGGATGGATGGTGCTGACGAAAACGTATATAGAAGAAAAATCACTGCAGAAATTTCTTCCTCTGTCAGAAGCTGAAATGCAGGGTCTCCCTCATCCAGCTCAAGCCAATCTTGGATACGTTCTTGCGTGGTTTCAGTCTCTCCAGGTGCCCTCAATACATTCTTTTAAACTCCTCCTGCTCCTAAATCCCACGTGTGTTTTAGTGTGTTAAAACAGGTGGTACATATAGTAACCACTGGGCTTTGAAGGGTTAATGGGTGTGAGTAAAAATTTTGCCTTTACATGTTTCGGCAACTACTGGCACTGCGAAGGAAGGACTTTACATATGTTGTTGAACATAGATTTGTAACGGTTACAGAAATTAATGCAGTTAAAATAAGTCGTGGCCGGTCACGGTAGCCGAGCGGTCTGAGGCATGTACTGTCTTCGCTCGCTTGGAAACCGGGATCGTGGGTTCGAATCCCACTCAGGGTATGGATGTTTAGTTTGTGTGTGTACAGGTAGAGAGGCCTTGCGACGAGCTGATCACCCGCCCAAGGAGTCCTACCGAATGTGTAAGATCTAGAAAAACCGAAGTGAACGGAGAAGTTCATGGAGGTAAGCCTACGCCCACTGGGGCTGTAGTGCCAAGGGGAAAAAAAAGTGAATATTAAGAGCAAATGGTTAAAACCAGTTTAATTAAAATAGGTTGAAAAGTTTTGTTGCGCACACAGAAGAATGTGGCGGTGACACATTGCGTTGGCTTTGTTACAAATGAAGTCCACTTATGCTTTCAAAGGGACCGAGCGTTTTGGGAGCATGAAGGCAGGCAGTGGGGCATGTCTCTTCAGTATGCTACAGGGACAGGAATGTAACGACGAGCCTGCGGGCCGGCCGTGCTGGCACGGGACGTCATGTATCGTAGCTTGACATGCCTAGCGCTCGAAACAGTTTTGGTGTGGCGTGCGCCAAGTACGGACGTGGTATGCACGAAGCTTAGGCAAATATTATATTGTGTGGGCACAAACACTGAGAAGTGAAATTGTTGGAGGAGAAACTAGTTGGTGTCTTAAGAGTAATGAAGCTCATCTGTGTGTGCGTACCTTTCCCCGCCGTAGGCAACTTCAATCGTGTGCGTGAGATTTGTAACCTAAATCGACTGTTTAGATTGGTCTGTATATTTCGCAGACTTGTAGAACTCGTTTCTTCACATTAAACCTGTTCCTAATACGTCATCTAGTTTATTCGTATAACGTTTTGGAGCTATGCCAGTCAGTTATATGAACCATTCAATACAACAGTAGCATTCGTCTTGGAAATCTACGTTTTGTCTATTTATGTTTAATTCCGTCCATCTGTGTGTTAGAAGATTACATATTTTCGCCAATTTTAATGGTTAAAGATAAATGCTGTCACCTGTCATGTTTGTAAGATAAACGTGATAAAGAAACTACTGTATTTTGCAGAGTAGGAGTGTTCATTCTCTCTGTGAACGTGAGAAGATGAAGGGCTTGTACGTGGAGTGATTCATCCGGCTTTCGTAACAGAGTATGTACGTGTGTGTGTGTGCTTTCGGAACTGGGATTATTGTGTTTAAAATGAAGGCTTATCATGTAGCGGCGTTCAACCAAATATAGTGTTGTCATATGTGTTATCTAAACTCCGTATAGAATAGCGTTGCCCACCTGTATTGTTGGCCGTTTTTAAGTAGGACTCGAGTGTGTTATATTTCATTAAAGGAATTGATATTTTAGTATGGGATATCTGGATTTTGTTTTCCCACATAAACAGAAGGGTGTTAGTAAGTGGACAGTGTAATTACTTAATAAAATATCACCTAGTAGTGATTCAGACATGAAAAGAACCGCGTGGTCAGAAGGTTAAGTTGCGTTGGAGCCAGTAACACTCGCTCAGAGACGAAATGCGAAAGTGGGTCACGGTGAGTATGATGTTGACCACGGATGTCACAGACAGTATGGGACGCGGTAATGTGTTGCTTCGCCATCGCTGAGGAGCAGGGACTGCTGCTGTTTCTTCAAGGTTATATATTGAAACTCGCGGCATTATCTTAGCGGTACTGAGGAAGGAAATACAAACAGAACTGCAGGCAACAAAATATTAATACAGTACGTGCAGAAGTTGCAGGCAAAGCGTGTGTCGTGTGTGTGGTTATGTGCAGACGATACGGTTCAGAGGGTATGTTAATGCAGTTCAGAAACGATTTTCAAAATCGAATTGGAATTACGGAACTATAACGAATATTAAGACGCGTCAACACCCGAACTCTAAAAATCAGGTTATGTGTCTTCACAGTGTGCATCCTGTTAAGGTTAGCCATCAACGTAGCAAATTATTTGATGATCAATCAATATTACTCAGATTGGATTTTATTTTACCTGCTACATGTTTCAGTCCTCATGGGATTGTGTGTCTTTTGTATGACTTAATGTTACGTGAAAATACATAAATCCATTCAGTGGCGTATGACTGACATGTGTTCACTAATATATTGTGGCCAGAAATATATTTACTAACACAAACGAGGAATGATAAGCCTGTATTCAAAGTTAGTTCGTTGTGAGATAAATGTTTAATATAAAATATCAGATATTAATTAACTAAGACTTGTTATGTCGTAAACTCTGAGTTGACTGCTGTGCACAGTAGCCCATACTAAGAACACTTCAGCCCTGAAGACAATGAGTGTACTTGCTTTCTGGCCGACTGCCGACTCTTTCTAACTGATGTATCTTAACTTTCTTGGCCTCTCGCTGGATGTAGAACATCATCTGCTACGTTAACAGCGTGTTTCTTCTGCGTGTGTTCCTCCACATGTGTGTGTGGACAGCATCTGGTTACACTTGGCGCCCAAGCGCTCTGTAGATCTCGGGTAAGAATAGATTGTGACAAGGAGGAAGGCCCGCATGAAGCCCACCTTGGCGAAGGCACAAGGATTTGGACGGTGCAGTTCGAACTTGAGATGAGCCCAACTGCTTCTTGAACGGAAACGAACTTCTACTGCTTGGGATACAACTAACTGGGAACTGCACTCAAGGATCACCACAATGTATTTGATGCAGGTAACGGAGTTATGTTTGATGTGTTATCACTAAGTCGCCGTTAGAAACCGTAGAGAGCGGTGATTGTGAATTATGGTGTTCAGTTGAAATAGAAGTTTAAAAATTGATAAATGATTATAATTTAAAGTAAAAATGTATGGGAATTTTCGTAATATCTGGATACAGTTGTAGTTTTATCTGTTTATCGGCGCTACCCTCCACGTTTGAATAAGTTTACGAGCCGCCACTGCATTCTTGCTAAACGAAGGTAGTTGAAATATCGTAGATTAAAGAATGCAGTTTTCACATACCTTCATGTTTTTAATTGCATAAGCATATACTCTTACTGAACATTTGGCCTCATATAGTCACTCCATTTTATATAATATGTGATTTTTATATAAATTCACTTTTGTTGTCGTTGGTATTTTTGTAATATGTTAATATAATTGTAGTTTTATCTGCTTATCGGCATTACCCCCACGTTTGGATAAGTTTACGAGCCGGCGCTGAATTCTTGCTAAGCCAGGTTCATGAAATATCGTCGCTGAAAATTTGGTTTACCTTGAAGATAACACAGAACCTTTAAGAGTGAATGTATGTAATGCAGATTACACGTACTTCCGTGTTATTAGTTGCATAAGCATATACTCGTAATGGTCATTGATTCTCATATAGTCACTCCGTATTGTATACTACACATGATTTATATAAATTCACATTTACTCTCGTTCGTATTTTCGTCCATTATTTGAGCATAAAAGTTATTAAACACAGATACTTATGTAATGCTAATTAAATTGCATGTAGTTACTTTTCAAAATGCAAACATATTACAAATTTCCTGTCCTTGTTGTATTAGATATTTCCAGTAGTTTTTAGGTATATTTAGTTGGCACGACGTTTCCGGAGTTGCTTCAAGTGACTAGTTGTGATAATACTTACATTGTTTATTGTTTTTTTTAATATTATGATTAGAACTCGTAGTTGTGATCGAACTTCTGACCTGATAATGCTACGATAGTACGCTAACCTCTGGTGTAGAGTGATCGAACTTCTGACCTGATAATGCTAGGATAGTACGCTAACCTCTGGTGTAGACAGACATCAAGCTGGGCTTAATTTCCTGTCCTTGTTGTATTAGATATTTCCAGTAGTTTTTAGGTATATTTAGTTGGCACGACGTTTCGGGAGTTGCTTCAAGTGACTAGTTGTCATAATACTTACATTGTTTATTGTTTTTTTAATATTATGATTAGAACTCTTAGTTGTGATCGAACTTCTGACCTGATAATGCTAGGATAGTACGCTAACCTCTGGTGTAGACAGACATCAAGCTGGGCTTACACGTAAGCATATTAGTCAATGCCACAGCCAGGAGTGTATTTCCAGTGATTGTCACTCGTTGACTGTGCTCATCTAAATTCGTGTTGTGTTGGCGAAGCATTTATTATTAAGCATACGGGGAAGCATTTATTAATATGCACAAGAGTTCTCGGGAGAAGACCCACTTGCTTGATGTTATTTGAGAGACCCGGCGTGTCTCCATAATACAGTTACTGCTGCTTCAACTACATACGGCATTTTAATCCTTTTAAACTTGAATCTGTTATAAATAACATTTACCAAGAAGTTCTGAAAAGAAATGATCGTCTACTTGCCTTTGATACGACACGTACCGCATGTAAAACGACTCTTCCAGCGATTCTTCTATTGTTGCGTGTGTTTTCGTTGCCGCTGTAACATTTCTTTTTTCCGCCGAGCCGTTGCTTAGCAACACTATGAAGATAAAATACAGACGGAGAAATTTATGGAAAAGATTTATGAAGTACGCCGTTGAGATGGGTTCGAGTGTCATACATACCAAGTTTCATAAAGATTGGTTCAGGCATTCTAAAGTTAATAGGGGAAGAATTACAGATCGCATAAGCCTACTTTTAAATTTTAAGCGATGCATAAAAATCAGTGTTTATTATGAGAGTCATTCGAAAAATATAGACACTCCGTGAGCAGCATACAAAACGAAGATGTTACAGACAGTAACCACTGGACCTTAAAGGGTCAACATTGGAACTCAGTAGAAGTACTGTAGATTGAGTACCAATCCTCAGATCACATGTGCAGTTTCTCTTCCGTCTGTAATGCGAAACACGTTTTTATTCAGCTCACTAAAATGCAAGTTAAAATGTTCTTAAAATATCATTAAAATATATATTCTATATCTAGATATGTGCTACAAGCCGGAAGGTCGCGGGTTCAAGTCCTGATGAGGTGGATTTTTTTTCAGTTGATCTAATCCTTCCAGCTATGGCGCTGGGGTCGACTCAGCCTCTAACAGAAATGAGTACCACGAAACTTCTCGAGGGGTAAAGGGCGGCCGGCGTGTAATGCTGACAACCTCACCGCCATCTGTGAGCCGATTGCCTAGAAAATGTGGGAGCTTCGACGTCACACAACCCTATGGGCCTTCACGGCCTGTTAGAGGGATAGCTTTACCTTTTTTTACATGTTTTAACCTCACAAGGCCACCTTCAGGCAACGTATTTTGATGGAATCTACTACACTGTGCCCGCTTATGTCACTAGTACTCGCTGATGCACGTCGTTATTCTCAATTTTGGTGTTTTGAGAATGTCTGCTCTTCTGTCTTTTTATTGCGGCTTCTCTGTACCCCTTTTGGCGTGCCGCTCACCTGGTCATGTGTGCCTTGAATTGATTTGGTGTTCCTTGTACCTAAAGATATTATGTGTCCCGTTTCCTTAGAAGGATGTTCTTGTCACAAGCATCAGTTGCAAAATTGGTGTAAATTCTCAACGCTGATCTCTCCAAAGATCAGTCTGTGTGCTGTGATAAGCACCGCTGAGTGTCTGGGCTACAAAATGTATCATACATCAGCTGCCTGTGTTCAAGAGGTAGTTTAAGCTTTGTTGTCTTAACTGTTATCCAGCGGGGATTGAAGCTCACAAGGGGAGTTTTTTAAGCGTTTTATGTGTAAATTCCATTGCTGTCTAGACTAGGTTAAATGCGAGGCAGGAGAGGAGGAATTGTTTGTGTTCTCAAGGCGTACATATTACATTACATAGACAGAGCAGACTAGGCCCCAGTTTCGTGTTATGTACAAACGGCGCCATGTTTCACTTTGCTGTAGTATCAGCACTGCTTCCGCATATTGGAATGTTTCGAATTACTTCCGTCTGTCTCTGTGCCTACTTTAATTCTTGTCTTCCATGGTTTATTACAGTTCTTTATGTTGGGCTTTTCCGTGCCCTTTTATGTCTCTCTTTCCATGTCTATCTGTCTAATTCTCTTATCTTGCACTTTCTTTGTTCTGGTTGCTGCTGATCTTTCACTTCACTTTCTTAATCTTAGACAATCGGTAGGACTCCTTGGCCGGGGGGGGGGGATCAGCCCGTCATAAGGCCGCTACTTAACACGAGCACAGATTAAACACGGACATGCATGCCTTGAGTGGGATTCGAACCTACGGTGCAAAAGTTCGAACGGGCGAAGACATTTCATGCCGCGCGGCCACTTTGATCGGCGTGTGCTACTGATCGTTGTTAGTACAGGGTGATTCTGTTGTCGTGGTTTCCATGGCCTATAATTTTCAAACCGGAGACAACAAAATAAAACGATGTATGGAATATGAAAGTGTAACTTAAAAAGTTGTATAACCTATAGAATCAATACTGCAGAATTCTAAACAGCTTCAACATGCGCGCCCTTCTACATTCAGGAACGATGTCTCATCCCATATTGGGATTGTGTTCACTAATTTATATTGACTTTTCAGGGGTATAGTAACGAAAGAAAACTAACGCTCCGTTAACACATTCCCACGGAAGCAACCGCGCACGACAATAGAAGAGCGATGTTTTCTGTGGCCCACGCCGCTCGCGTTACTGCGCAACTGTGCGGTGAACACATGTTAGCAGCAGCGAATCAACACGCAAGAATAGAGGAATCTGTGTTTCTGTGGGGGCCACCCCGAGGCTGTGACAAGGTTCTCGGGCAGGTAGAATTAAAATCGAGCTGAGTTATGGAGTTGGCAGTTGGCAGAATAATTAAGAAGTGGCAAGAAAGGAATTAGGTTGTGCAGAGAATACTTCATGTGTGCTGCAATTACAGCGAGACTGGTATAACTGCTGTGTTGAAATCCGTTGCTAGGATACGATTTTGCATGTCCTAGTGATTTGTGAAGTGTCTAGATCAGCGATAGAGCTGTATTACTTGTAGTTACGAGTTGCGCGTATAAGGTGTCAAGAAATCCAATCATCTAATCCAAAATCCGTTAATAGTCACGCACCCCTACACTTGACAGTATTAAAGATGAAAGCAATATGTTCCTCCGAAACGTCGGTGAATGTATATCGATACCGGTGTGGCAACCACAAATCTAGCATGGACCCTACTATATAGCTACAACGTTCCGTATTCGTGATGTTTGTTTTAAGTTGGAGGTGCCACTATTGTGACTTCAAGCAAAGAAACATGTTAAGTTGGCAGGTTTCAGTCTGTCTGGAGTTATCTTCCACGTCCACCGTGGCTGATGTCCTATTGACTGGGTGTTAGCCTTGAATTGACTCTACGTGCAAGTCCTTTTGTAATCGAGGGCAAACGTGTATTGTATTTATGTATTCTGGCAAAACCAGACGTGGTTCAAGGGCGATGCACGTAAAAAGTAAAAGCAGCGAATGCGATTATTATCAGGCCTCCTCACTTCAGCCAAGTGACGTGTCAGACGGACATCTCGGTGGAAAGTAAAACGCATGTTTCCAGGAGTTAATGGTTCGTTTGGTTCGTATTGTTATTTAACGATACTGTATCGTCTGCAGAGATTGTTTCCAGTGCGGATCATTAAGTAATTGTTTTCACGCTCATTTCTTCCACACTATATTCTTCCCTGAAGATGGAGGCGATATTTTCCTCCGAAATATCGGTTGACCTAAACGGACAACACGTCGTTATATCCCGCCACTGTGAGAAGCTCAAATCTTAGATACGTTTTGAGGTCGATCGTTCTTCAATTCAGTCTTATAGGCGGAGGCCGACGTTTCCGAAGAACATCCCGCTCCCATCTTCGGATTTGCAATGTTCTGTTTAGGAATTGTTAGCATTATGTAGGCAACTTGCAAAGAAGAGGTCTTTCTGTGGGATTATCTAAAGGAGCAAGTATTTGTGTCACTTCTACCACATGAACATGTCACAAAGAGTATGAGATGAGCTGGATTACAGACTGAACGTTTGTCGGGTCACGAATTGACCTCACGTTAGGTAGGCGTCTTTAGGGTAATATAAAAGTTTCATAGTTTGTCATTCAAATGGCACTAGTTACAACTGCATAGCTGTGTTACTTTTTTTTTTTTTCGCTGGATCTACATCCCCCTTGTGCCACTGCCTCTGATTTTCAGTTTCATGATCAATTTACAGAGGGTAGAACTCTTTGGACGAGTGATCAGCTCGTCGCAAGGCCTCTACCTACACACAGAATAACACAAACATACTAAACATCCATGCCTTGGGAGGGATTCGAACCCACGATCCTGGCTTCCGAATGAGCGAAGACAGTTCATTCATTAGACCGCTCGGCTACCGTGACCGGCTGCTCTAATACTTAACAAACAAAAGGGTATCAGTAATTTACAGACACTGTGTAGCAGTATCCAGGCCGCGCCATAGCTCAAGCGGTTAGTCGCTGGCTTCCAACCGCGGCGGCCCGGGTTCGATCCCGGGGTCTGGTCAAGTGGGATTTGTGGTATACAAAGTGGCACTGGGCCAGGTTTTCTCCGAGTACTTCGGTTTCCCCTGCCAATCTTCATTCTACCAATTGCTCCACAATCACCCTCACCTATCATCTGGGGCTGGTACAATAGGCCAGAAGTGGCCGCAGGTCAAGGGACTTAGTCCCACCCCACTAGCAATAAAAATAATAATAATAGGAATATCCGGAATTGCCCACGTGCAGCCTGTGCATTTAGCTTTCAGGAGAGTATTTTATTTATTTTTTTATAACGGGTCGCAATGTTATGTGTGGTGAAGACGTTAGCAGGGAATTAAGTAGGTTTCGAAACGTGTTCAGAACGATTTCAAGAAAACAGGCTAGAATTAACAAAGCCATGACAGTGCCAATACTGATGTACGGAATGGCGTCGTGGGCGGTTCAGACTAACAGCGGGCAGCTGAGATCTGCGAACGGTTTCAGTAAAACAGATGGAGTAGGAAATGAAGACAGGAGGTTAGAACTGAGAATTGTCTTCAAGCAGGAGCTGAAACTGGAGAAATGTAAGGAGTATCTGTGAAGAATCGGTGGAAGCGGCATTTCTGATAAGGTATGACGTAGGAAATACAATAACAAAACAGATGCGAAATGATAAAGGAAGACATGTAGAGTGTCATGATTGAGGTCGAAACAGTCTGATGCCTGATCCTGCGAGGGAAGCAGAAGAAGAATAATAAAGTCTGTTTTGTGAGAGTCCGTGAAATTTGTTTCTAAAAGACGCCTGATGCTAGTGTTAAGCTTACCTTCCGAGATTCGAACCGGCCACTTCCCGAATACAAGACAGAAACGTTACCGGTTGGGTCATCGTCGTCGGTATCAGTGATATTTAAATTGGTTATTTATCGGCGCTATCTGTATCGGGGTGGTTTAGTCTTTATTTTTTAGTTTGTTGAGGTGGCGTGACTGAGTCCACTTGGTACTTGGGCCACTAACTGGCGTATTGTACCAGTCCCGGGTGATAGATGAATATGGAGCAGTTGATGGAATGAGAATTGGCAGGGGAAACCTGGGCTCGAGCCTGAGCTATGGCACTGCCACTGAATTGGGGGATGTATAGTTTCGGATCGAAGGATTGGGTTACGTATGAAAACTGCGAAGGGATTGGTCGTGTCCTCGTCTGAGGTTGTATCGCGGTATTTGCTTGGAGAAACTGACGAAAACCACGAAAAGCCCCCAGTGATAGCCTGTGCCCGGTCGGAGATTCGAACCAAACACTTCCCGTATACAAGCCCGGAGCCTTGTTGTTGGGACAGCCCATTCGGTGGCGTGATAACGATATTTCTTTTTCCAAAATTTGTAGAAAGCATAAGGGCTGAGTTTGGATGTTCTTGTTGTAAAGGTTCGATGGTAAACCATGAAACGTTGAAGCGCAGAGTATTTACGTCAGCTGCTTGTTCCATTAATACTCCAAGAAGAATGGCCTTCAGAATATTAACAAGAAACAGGCGATAAATTGAGATTAAATAGACTCGGTGTTGAACACTGACGATCACAGCTGCTTTGTATCGTAAGCACAAGATCACAATTGGAGTGCTTACAGGGCTGACTAAACAGTTGCTAGTGTTCGGGCCACACCGCTATAGGAATGTGACCAGCACCAAGAGATATCAGGATGTTATGGGTGGCCAGAGCGAACTTGAACACATTTTAAATGCTACTTTTAGGGAAACAAAATATGATTGAGTACGAAGTGTACTATCTTCTGGGTTGTAACGCCGTATAGTCCGATAGAAGTTTACTGAACATTTTGGAGGAACGTACTGTAGAGTGTAGAGCCGTTGCTGGGTGGCGACCTCGAAGCGGACAACGAAATAACATTCGCTGCTAGGCAACAGATTTTTTAACTAGGAAAAGATATACAGCCGCTGCTAGGGAACGGCTCTGTGAACAGGTTCCCGTGGCAACGGCTACGCATGCAACAATGGAGGAACTGTCGGAGACGGGTTTTTTACTCCGTCCATGCAGGGGGTTCTGTAGCGAGAACACCAGTCTGGGAGTTCAATGGCTAGTTGAAAGTCAGTCTGTGATGAAAGGACTTAGAGCAAGAACTCGCAGTTGGGAGTCGCCATTCAGAGAGGGCTTGAGCCGTGAAGCAGAGGAATAGCTATTGTTTAAGCCGTTACTAGGAAACGTTTAGTGAAGACACTGCGGGCTGGAAAAGACTTGGCGTGTGCGCTAGTGATTTATAAAGTGAGGAGATTAGCGATGGCGCCATAATTAAATGTAGTCGCGAGTCATGCGTTGAAGTGGTCAATAAATCCAGTCTCCAAACCAAAACCCCGTTTGGAACCACTGTAACACGTGACAGTACTGCCTCCATCTTCAGGACTGAAGAGTAAACCAAGCAAGAAATTAACAAGAAGTAAGTCCAGTTTGCTTGTGTAACATGTCTTCGACCGTGAAGATGTATGCAGACTCTCCTTCGAAACGTCACAGAACTATGGGATTACGTGGGGTCACAATCACCATTGTGAGAACCTCAAATCCGGAGTGAAGTATTTCTGTTGATTGCGTTACAAGTGTTGTGTATCAGACTGGATATATGTTGGAAATTCGCGACTGGTTCTCGTGGTTGGATGTGGTTCATTAAACGACTTTTCGGTAACGCAGGCTGTGTAGTGGCCGATCACAATGGCCGCGCGGTCTAAAACACGAACTGTCTTCGCTCGCTCGAACGATGGGATCATGGGTTCGGATCCCACTCAAGGCATGGATGTCTGTGTGCGTTTATCCTATTTGTATTGTTCTGTGTGTAGGTAGCGGCCTTGCGACTTGCTGATCCCCCGTCCAAAGAGTCCCGCCGAATGTGTATAAGATTAAGAAACTGAAAATGCGGCGAAGGTTCAACAAAGGACTCTAAAGCCATAGATGGATAGGCTGTGTAATGTCCGGTGGTAAAAGGTAAAATTGTCCCTGTGCTTAACTAATTAGACACTACGCCCTGAAGACGTATGGGGGACTAAAAGTATAGACTCACGTTTTCTAGTTGGAGGTGAGTGGTCAGCTTCACGCCCCGGCCGCTTTACCTCCGGGGAAAGAGCCCCAGGTACCCATTGGATAGGAGGCTGGGTCGGCCCCAGAGCTAGTCTGGACGTCATGGAGAAGTGCAAATATTTGCGCCCACCTGGACTCGAACTCCGACCCCTTGACCATCCAGCCCGTAGCCGATCGCTATCCGGTCTCTAGTGTCCAGCGATAGGATGATTTATGACTAACAAAACTGGAAAGGACGTGGAGGAAGGCGGTTGTGGCCTATTTAAACATACTGTTACGGTATTCGCCTGAAGGAGCAGAGGTAAAGCACAAAATTTCTAATGGGAATAGTCGGGTTTCCTTATTCTTCTTCATTTCGTCCATGCAGATGCTAAGACAGGTCCGCAATTGGGCACAAACGTCTCATTTCGTATACTTTCAGACTCGTGATTCTTCAGTCATTCGACGCTAATTTAGAACGTCGTAAAATAAGCGATATAAGAAACAAACGTGTAATTGTTCTGTACTCGTGGGGCAGCGAGGTCGGCCACCCCTGCTCTGTGCCCCGGCCATGACTTGCCTTGCTTATCTGTGAAGCGGGTAGAGTTATGCCCTGTCTAGCGGGCGAGTGTATCTCTTAATGCGTATTTAATCGGGGGCTGTGTTTGTAATTCTTTGCTTAGCTGATCGATGTGTTTCAGTGGCTAGACAAGTACGCAGATACACTGTACAGCCTTCCGTGGAGAAATATACATTCGAAATAAAACATTTATATTTATTCTTACATTCTTCTGTGGTATGTGTTTTGGGGCGATACGAAGTCTAACATGGCGGTTGTTTCTTTTGTTTTATCTAACGAGGCCGTAAGTAAAAGGTAAAAACTAAAGCTATCCGTGTAACAGGCCAGGAAGGCCCATAGGGTTGTGAGACGTCGAGACTTCCACTTTTTCTAAACCGTCTGCTCGCAGATGGCGGTGAGGTTGACAGCCTTTTGCGGCCCGAGGAAGATCACTGGTACTCATTTCTGTTAGACACTGAGTCGACCACAGAGCCATAGTGCGGCTGGAAGGATTATGTAAATTGAAACAAATCGAATGACATCTGGAATCGAACCCACGACCTTCCGGCTTGTCCCGACCAACCACACTAACGCGTGCCCCGTCCACTCTAGAGGCCAGGTCTAAAAGCAGTAAACGTACTCAAGAACTCCCCAACACTTTAAGAAACCGGAAGGTTCATTATCGTTTTACAATAGCCCACCACTCGTCCCTATCTTGAGCGAGATAAATCCAGTCCAAAGTGCCGTATCTGTCTCTTCAAGATCCACCTTAATATTATCCTCGAACCTCTGTCTGCGTCTTCCTAGTGGTCCCTTTCCTTCTGATCTTCCCACTAATATCCTGTATGCATTCTTCTTTCTCCCATTCGTGCTACAAACTCTGCCCATATTATCCACCTTGACTTGATCATTCTAATTGAAGAGTACAGGTTATGAAAGAATGTTGACTCGAAATTGTAATTTCGACGTCTTTCAGTCGTGTATCCCCCCCCCCAATTGAGTTCATGCCGAAATATCCTGCTACAGTCATCCACGGATTATTTTACGGCCCTATATACATTCCATTTCTGCATGTTCATAGTTCCGTCCCGCTTCGGTATAACGAAAGGAAGTGGCGGACGAACAGCCATTCTTCTCATCTCTGACATGACGGAAGTTGTGATTATACGATTCCCTTGTTGGTAGGTTGCCTGAGATTTCCGGATCGTGGCTTGTACGAGACTTCATCACGGTCTTGCAGAAATATTGCCTAGTAGTTACGTAAACCAAGAATTTATTTCCATTCGTGTCTACAACAATAAACGTAGAGTCTTCCGTTTTCTCGTTGCATAAGCACATCATTTCCATGAACAGAACGCACCGTGTTTGGTACATTGGTGTTTCCCAGCTGTTTGTTCTGTTAACTCTTGTACCAACCAGCTTTGGGTTACGGTAAGGCCCCACGACCCTCAAATTCGTCGTTACACACCAGACATCATTTCCATGAACAGCGCACACCGGTTTGTTAGTGTATGTCTGCTGTGGGTTCTGTTAACTCTTGTACCAACCAGCTTTGGGTTACGGTAAGAACCCACGGCCCTCAAGTTCGGTGTTACCAGACGAACTAACCAGCCACTGTAGGATTTGAGGTTCTCACACAGGTGGGATATAATTCTGTGTGGTCCTTTGAAAGCCAACAGGCGTTTCGGAGAAACATATCGCATCTCGTGTGGAGGTGGGATCGAATACCTCCACCGTAGCTCTGCGAGACGTAGGAGACGACGAAAATGGAACCCAGTCCGTGAGGGGTATAGCCGGACCACCCTGTTCCTAGGGGATATAAATACGGGGGCCTGGCCCGCAGGTTGGGGGAGTCTCGAATCTGAGACAGTAATATGTGGCCATAGTCCCGCGAGCCTGGGACCTGAGAATGAAGGTGCTGACGAGGGCCAGTAACAATTGTAAACGACAGATCCATGCCCTCATCAGAGAGGATGTTACGTATGGACTATGATCGCAAATGTTCAGTTGGAAAATAGAATACTCTGTCGTGAATCTCAAGGGGCTTGTCTCCAAGAATGATTGGCGGTAAACCGCCGGTCGTAAAGTAACTCTGACTCTGAGGAACATCTTCAGGGTAGAAGAATAAGCCATCAAGATACCAGCGTGAAAGCAGGTGACAAGCAGAGTAATCGGCTGGCCAGAAATTTCAGAATATATAGGAAGCTGGAGGGAAATGGAAGAGGGAACCTCAGTTCCCATTGGCTCGCCATGGGAGAGGATGAAACCGCTGGTGTGTCACACATCACCGAACGAACCAGTAGGAGATGAGAACAGGAGTTAAAGGTGACCCAGAAAACAGCCATTTTTGCTGGCCTAGGAAAAAGACAGTGAAAAGGTATATAAGGGTGTGTTGGGCAGGGAATCGACGTGTAAGGGATAGAGGTCCGAACTAATAGATGTTTACCGACGTTTCGGAGGAGCGTACTGTATCCATCCTCAGAACTGAAGCAAGCATGTTAGTTCTAAAGGGTTCTGACGATGATGTATAACACACAGAATTACTGGGATTTTTTTACTTTATCCATCATCCGGTATTCTACAAAATAGAAAACACGACGTTTCGGAAACTGGATTTGAGGGGGGAAGAGATTAGCTCTTTCTAAGGGGTCCAACTGCATAGGTGTTTTACCCCCTCACCCGAGGACGGAAGCAGATCAAGGTTCTGAAACGTCGTGTTTTCTATTTTGTAGAATACCGGACGATGGAGAAAGTCCAAACCCCAGTAATTCTTGCATGTTGTCTGTCTTACAGGTTTTTGATGATGTTTCGTCATACTTTTTTACGTTCAAGATGGAAACAGTACGCTCCTACGAAACATCGTCTCACTTCTACTAATGCTGCGTGATGCTTTCTGGTATTTTGTGGCTTACTCGTCAAACCAGTCCTGTTTTGCATCAGGGAGGTTTCCGCTTCGAATCTACCAGAAAATCTAGGTTTTATGACAGTTTTGTTACTAGGCAGGATTGCTAATTTTGGCTTAACTCCATCTCTTCAGCAGCAAGAAGACTTCACAGCAAATTATGGTCTGTCTGTATGCATAAACACAAAGTAATTGCCGATGTATGTATTTATTTCCTGCCCGCAGGCCCACATTTACTGGCACTTGCATGAAATGTGACTGTTGAACAGTAGGGATCGAACGAGGGGGAAGAGACCTTGCACTCTAGACTTAGAGTGTAGTGTACTGCCAGTGATCTGCCACCCCCTCCCATCGTCGTACCTCGCTTTAAGCGAAAATATTGGTAAAAATAACACGACACATGATGTTTGTTGTAAAAGCAAGTAGTAACTGGGCTGTCTCTGATGTCTGTAGATTCATCCAGTTGGAGGGAGAAAGCAACACAATTGGAAACATCTTTCAACAACTGTTCAGTAATGTTCCCACGCATTCTGTCGATCACTCTTGCATCAGAACACACGCGGCTAACGACGAGTGATGAAATGAAGAGTTCACGTGATAAGGATAGAGTAGGGACTTGCCCACAGTTCACTTAACACAAGTGTAAATCAATTTTCACGTAAGCTACATAAGAACAGAAAAATAGGAATGACTAATACGTATTTTCCCTTCAAAATCTGTAATAATCATACGTGTTATATTACAAGTGGAATTACATGCTTTTCACGTATAATATCCTTGTAGGCCCATGAGATCGACCAAAAATCGTCCTGCGTTCGACGCGTTGGACATGCCTGCAGTAGGCTTGACCTTGGCAGTTACAATAACAGTCCGGGAACTTTCCGATACCACTTCGTGCAGTGTAAAATAAACCTCAGTAGGAGAAACTTTAGTTCCTCTCCGGTTGTAGCTCGTTAGTTGGCCCACATTTGTTAATATTAGCCGGTGCCATTGGTGGAAACATGGGAGACGCTTGAGTTGTTGATTCTGATAGCGACGCACTTAACACTGCTGTGCTCATGCCGCAGTTTCCGGAGGCAGCTTAAACATCGCAGGCCCCCGCTCTTCAACAAGTCAAAATTTGATTCATGAAGGAGTTTAAAACTGAGTAGTGCTTGCTACCATTTAGTGAGAACATCTTGTCTTCTCGTCTGCTGTCTAAATGTAAAGATTAAAATATATAAAACTATAATTTTGCCTGTAGTTTTGTATGGATGTGAAACTAAGTAACCGACGTTAATGGAAGAACACAGACTGAGGTCGTTTGAGAACAGGGTGCTGAGGAGAATATTTGGGCCGAAGAGGGATGGAATGATGACAGGCTGGAGAACATTGCATATTGACGATTTTTGTAAACTTGTAGCAGTCGCCAAAAAGAATGATAAAGTCTAGGAGGATGGGAGAGGGAGGGCATGTAGCACGCATGGAAGATAAGTGTATACAGGTTTTGGTAAAAAGACCTCTAGGAAGACCAAGACCGTAGGTGACTCAACTTCTCTGAGCTGAGTCCTTGTTGAAAAGCCATCAGTCGCTCAGCTGCTCAAGTTTTTTTTTCAGTCACTTTATGGAGCCCGAGTGTTCATTATCTTCTTCACAAGAGCCCGCTACTGCACCGAATCTTGAGCCAGATGGACCCAATCGGTACCACCTCATCTTATTTTTCTATGATTCGTCTTAACATTACCCTCCCTTCTGCCTCGAGAGATTCCTGGTTGTCGCCTTCTTGGTTTCTTACCCAAACTCTGGAGGATAATATTAAAATGGATTGGCGTATGAACTGGATTCATCTGGTTCACGATAGAGACCAGTGGCTCTTATGAAGACGGCAGTGAACATTCGGCTTCCGTAAAATGTTGGGAAATACTTGAGTGGCTGAGCAACTGTTAGCTTCTGAAGAGGGACTCGTCTTCAAGGAGTTAGTCGAATTAGTTCCGCTTCTTCCCGTATGTTTGTGGCGACTGCATTGGTCAGCCAACGAATGACTGCCCCATTGGCTACTGTCTGTTCACCGCCAATCAGCAGGAAGTTTGAATATGGTTGCTGCAGTCCAGTCGTGATTTAATGATTCCTCATATGAACGCAGAGCGCTGTTGGTCTCGATACAGCATTGGCCGACAGTGACGTGTTTTCCCAGCCCGTTGCTAGTTGTATACGTTATTTGCGATTCCGAGAGGCATACTCATATATAATGTGAATGTTCTTAAATTGGCGGCTCCTCCAGAAAGACTCATCCCCATGAATAAGTATGTAGTAAGTTCTTAATCCTACAGCGTCACTCTTCGACGCCTGGAGCTGATATATGACAACAGCACCGAATTTTTCCCCCCTCTGAGTTGGGGTTTTGTACGTCCTACGCTGACAATGTCAGGCACCATTAAACCGCGGTCGGACTGTAGATATACAGCGGATACGTACCTTCCCTTTTGAGCCCTTGGTAAACAGAAGTTCTGCCAGCTATGACGAGCCGCTGGGGAGCGCGTCATGAGCAGTCGTGAGTGATCGGCCGGCTAGCCAAGACCGCAGTTGGCATTGTTATAATTATTTCCACGTGGGTGAATAATGAGACATCAAGTGGTGTTAAAAATGGGGCATGATCCTATGGCTTTCTCTGTGTATCGCCACTCCAGGTAAAGGTGAAGTTGTCCCTGTGCTTAACTAATTAAGCACTACGCCATGAAGACGTATGGGGGAGTGGATTTATAGGCCCATGTTTTCTTGACTTCGGCACTAGTTAGAGGTGAGTGGTTAGCTTCACGCCACAGCCGCTATACCCCGAGGAAGGAGCCTCCGGTACACGTTGGATAGGAGGCTGAGTGGGCCCCAGAGCCAGTCTGGATGACATGAAGAAGTGAAAATTCTTGCTCCTACCGGGACTCGAACCCCGACCCCTTGGTCGTCCAGGCCGTATCCAGTAGCTATACCGACTGAGCTACCCAGCCTCCTCACCTCCAGGTAAATATTTAAGATTAAAGGCTTTATTTCAGCGAAAAGAAACGAATTTCAGGTGGGTTTCTCAACTACGCAAATTCATCTAGTAAAAAGGTATAGCTATCCCTGTGACAGGCTGTTGAGGCCCATAAGGGTGTGAGACGTCGAGGCTCCCACATTTTCTACACAGTCGGCTCAGAGATGGCTGTGAGGTTCTCAGCCGTATACTCCCAGGAAAATTCCTGGTACTCATTTCCGTTAGAGGCTGAGTCGACACCAGGGCCATAGTGCGGATGGAAGGATTAGGTAAACTGGAAAATCCAATGACTTCATCGGGAATGGGAACCACGACCTTCTGGTTTGTAGCATAGTGCCTCAATGGCTGTAAAAGATCAAAAGCGGGCAGAGTTCTAGTGTGGGAGCCGGAATAGCTCAGTCGGTATAACGGCCAGGGTTCCATTCGCGGCAAGGTGAGGAGATTTTCTCTGTGCTGCATAGTGTCCAGACCGGCGTTTATAAAGCAACACACACATGCTTAGAGGTATTTTTACTGAACACTATCGTGAAAAACGTGATTATGGTTTCCGAGAAGCTTGTCCGCCGTTTTGCACAATAAAAAGAGAAATCCAAGCGGAGGAAGCAGTTTCATGTACATATTCGAGCTTCTGCTTGTTGCTTTCTAGGAAGAAAGTCCGCATGTTTGACTTTTGACGTTGGACGTGCCAGTCAGTATTCTAAATAAAGCCTCGGGTTAATCCGATATCTGCAGTAATATATAGGATGTCTCGGGAGGAAAGGTCAGTTATCTTTAAGGTCACAGTATCGGTCATTCTAAGTAAAAAAGTGTATATGTACAAGTGTCCTATTCCGAACGGTTTCCGAAATACAGCTATTTGACTGTACACTGTACAGACGAGCAACAAGCCATGTCCTCACACGAGTTGCAAAGTGCATTGATGTTGACGGTGGAATTTTCGGAAATGTATTACACTAGGTAAGCTGTATCAACTTTGTCATTTGAACAATAAATACCGGTATCAGTAACAGAACGTAATATTTCTTTCGTATCAACAATTCTCGAACTGTGTGTTGAAAAAGCTCTCTCGGAAACCGTTCGGAATAGGACTCATGTACAGTCACGAAAAATGCATATCTGCACAGTGCTGCAGTTCGCTATCGGGCTGTACGGTGGTAGCAGGAACATGAATAGCATAACAGACCCTTTGGGCACGTACAGTAAGCTATAAAATGTTCCCGTTAAGTTATGATAAAATAATTGCTACATATTTCTGCGGCCGCAGCTAGATATTCGAAAAACGGGGTGTGAGGTTCTCATAGCGGTAATTATGAATACTTCTGTGTGCTAATGAAATATGTAGGCATCACGTTTCTCCGAAACGTCGGTTGATTTTCAGCGGACTGCATGACATTATGTCGCAAACGATATTGTATGTTACAGACTTACTAACTTGCCACAACTCCAGTTGCTATCCGTACTAACACCTAATCCCGCCGGAGTCGCGGTAGCTCAGTCGGTATAGCGACTAGGCTGTGGGCAGGACGGCCGACGAGACAAGATTGGATTCCAGGGGGCGGCAAGAAATGTAATCTTCTACATAACTTTCGGACCGGCTCTGGGGCCTACCCAGCCTTCTGTGGAGTAGGTGCCGTGGTTGTTACCCTGGGGGCGAGAGCTGCCAGGCCGTCAAGCTGATGACCTAATGCTCCTCCATACGTCTTAATTAACTAAAATCCAAGGATGGCTTTACTTTGAACCTGTTCCATATATTTGCTTCTGCTTTGCTGTCGTTCTATCTTACCTTCGTCGTCCATTTCTGTTCGTGCTTGTTTTCTTATCTTGTGCCGTTGTTTGTTATTTGCAATGTGCAGTTTTCGTGCCTGTTTCTGCATGGATATTCCGAAACGTTTTATCCAAAGTCTCGTTCCTCCGAGTGTAGAGGTCTGCTGCCTAAAAACATATAAATTAGCAGAGAGAAAGTATAATTTTGTCTGTGGTTCTGTGTGGGGGTGAGATTTGGTCTGTGTCATTAAGAGAGGAACATACACTGAGGATGTTTGAAATCAGGGTGCTGAGGAGAATATTTGGATCGAAGTAAAATGAAATTAACGGGAAGTTGGAGAAAATTGCATAATGAGGAACATAACCTGTACTCTTCGCCAACTATAATTAGAGTGATGAAGTCAAGGAGGATGAGATGGGGATAGCATGTAGCACGAATGGGGGAGAAGAGGAATGCATATAGGATATTAGTGGGGAAGCGAGAAGAAATAAGACCACTGGGAAGACCAAGGCGTAGATGGGTGGACAATATTAAAATGTATCTTAGAATGGGATGGTATGGACTGGATCGATCTGGCTCAGGATAGAGACCAGTGGAAGGCTCTTATGAACGGGGCAATGAACCTTCGGGTTCCATAAAATGCTGGGAAATTCTTGAGTAGATGCACAATTTGCGGCTTCTCAAGAAGGGCTGAGCTCCATGAGTGAGTGAGTGATTGATTGTGACTGTACGCAATTTTGGGTTTACGCGTCGGCTTTAGAATGTAACCCCCGCGTAAGACGCGACCCCACAGTGCAGTGTTTCCGGCTATTGGTATATCGAGGAGGTTTTTGAGGGGGATGTCTGCTTAGTCTTGCCCTGTAGTCTGATTGCTGACGAAGCCGTATCTTCAGACGAATGTTACGAGTTGTGTAGACACACTCCAGGACTATGGCGAGCATAACATGGTTAAGACGGCTGTAGATCGTTTAGAGAAATGTCGCTGAAGGTCTTCTCTTCACAGCCGTGGGTAGGAGGAACATGTCGAATCGATCGCTCACACTTGCTGGCCGCCAGACGTATTGAACTGGCCCAATCATTGGAGCGTGTGAAGTGAGGTTAGAGTCCCCGCAACGGTCTCCACTGTGAAGCTTGGGCAAGTCCGATGTTACTGACATACTTTCCACATCTCATAAGTGAAAGTTTCATATTAAATTGTAAGTATTACCGTTTATTATGTTATTTTCTTTGTGTTGTAATTGTAGCAGCTGGACCATATAATGTCGGATTTTAGGATTATAAATGAATGAATGATTGGAAAGGATTTTGAAAGATCTCCCCCGGAATTTGCCTTGCAGGGGCTGAAGAAATGCACGAAACGTCTCGGTCGGTGTATTAGGTGTCCCGGACGAGATTCGAATCGAAAGCCTCCCGAATACAGGTCTGGAGAGTTACTGCTACACTGTTATCGGACAGAATGACACGTTTAATTTTCTTGCGTTGTTTTCACGAAGCGCGGCGATTCAACGCATATTTGGATTGTCGCCTCTCGCAGTCCACGTGTTTATTCTCCAAAACTAGTGAACAGGTTTCGATGAAATTTGGTGGTACGCCAAAGTTTCAGAGAGAATGTAACTGTAAATTTTACCACAAGCGTCTCGTCATACAAAGACTGGGACATGGCATGTGGACCCTGTATTGCAGATGTTTTCACGTGGCGTTTAGTAGGAACGTGTTTTCATATATGGCTTCTGGGTTGCGAGTGAGAAATAATGCAAATACGTGACAGCTGTTGCAGCTGCACGGTAGGAGGGCGGGAAGGAAGGCGACAAACTGTAACTAAGGCCCTATTATAGCCCATAGAAACCCTACAAATTCACTTATAGCATGTTATTGAAAATTCTTCCTTTTGCACTATACACTAGTTCTCTGTTAGTACAGGCTTTGCAGAGAGGATCTTGCCTATCTTACGTATCTTATGCCACAACGGCAGCTTAGTCACTTGAACGGTCGTAAGCTTGACAACCGCCAAGTTTAAGCCTCTTATTATTGATCTAACTTCCCTGCTTATAACATGTCGGCACTGACCGCACGGAAAACACCGCCCCTCTGTTGCTGTTTACGGAACGTTTCATAGTAACGGCCATTGTCCAATTGTTTTGTTGTCGTTTCCTAAAACGGGTCTACATGCCACATTATTTTCATATTTCCCATAGTTGGTTTCTTCGGTGTTTCGAAATAATTTCCTTTGTTCGGCGGTTGTGATAAGGAGAGGAATGCCTGATCACGGTGTATGCAAAACCCTTTCTAATTACCCTAATGTCTTTTGTGCGTTCCTTTTCATTTCTTACATGTCGAATAAAATGTCGAAATTGACGCATAAGTTATCGTTCGCTTACTGTGGTAATTGGAGACCGTTCCACCAAGGAAACGGACCATAAGCATGGCATACATTTGTGGTCCACAAGTCCGTCACATATCAGCGGTTGAACGTATAAGTAAGCGCTGTACGGAGAGCGGCTACTTCCCGTGACGTTATGACCGATATAACGCCATGTGGTCCCTTGAAATTCACATGACGCCTCCATCTTCAGGGTCGAGGAGTAAGAGAAGCAAGACGCCAGCGCGAAGCGACTAGAAAATAGAGCGGCCACCGCTGTAAGACCGAATGATGCGTTTTGATACCGAACAAGAATCGTATTCAGGAGTACGATCCACTGTTCCCGACGACAGTACCTTGCTGTTCACATTAAGTACCGAGTTAACCTTTATGTTATAGCAGTGAACTGGGGGGGGGGACACACCAGGCCGCCTGCCTGGTGTTTCAGTTTCGAGCATGGAAATTATTCAGGACCTGAGCAGTACTCACTAGTCTGGGTGTTTCTGAACGAATTTAGTGGTTCATATTACATAATATGTTCTGTCAGCCACTGTAAATAAGGGAGTCGGGGTAGCGCAGTAGGTATAGCAACTGGCTACGGGCTGGACGACCAAGGAGTCGGAGTTCGAGTTCCGGTAGGATCAAGAATTTTCTTCACGTCATCCAGACAGACTCGGGGGTCCACCCAACCTCCTCTCCCGTGGGTAACGGGGCTCTTTCCCCAGGGTTAAAGCAGTCGGGGCGTGAAGCTGACCACTCACCGCCATCTAGTGCAGATGTCAAGAAAGGTGGAACTATGCCTCCACTCCCTCATTCGCTGTCATGGTATGGGGTTTAATGAAGCAGAGGGACAACTTTACTGACAGTGCTGTAAAACAAGCATGAGGAATTAGCAACAACTTATGTTTGCCACAGTTCTCAAGTTTTTAGCTTAGTTTATTCTGAAAGGTAAAGCTATCCCTGTAACAGGCCGTGGAGGCCCATATGGTTGTGAGACGTTGAGGCTTTCACATTTTCTAGACTGTCGGCCCACAGATGGCGGTGAGGTCAGTTTTATGCGCCGGACACCCTTACACCCCCAGGAAGATTCATGAGACTCATATCTGTTAGATGCTGAGTCGAATCAGGGCCGTAGTGTAGCTGGAAGAATTAGTTCAATTGAAAAATCCAGTTACCTCATTGTGAATCGAACCTTCAACCTTTCGGCTTGTACGAGGGAGAGTCAGTAGATAGGTCATAAATGGATGTAAAACGTAAAACGCGTATATTCGATCCTGAAAAGAAAAGAGAAGCATTTATTTCACGACATATCCTCTGCCAACTTCGATGCGGTTGTCCCATCGCTTTACCAGTGCGTCGAAACCCACACTGTTGACTGTTGTCTGTTGTCTGAGCCACATCCGCACCTTCGTGTTAACCTCTTCATCATCAGCGAGACATTTGCCAACCAGTTATGAACCGGTTCACGCGGCAGTCACTTCTCACCATAAACAGCAAACATTTCTTTATTAATGTCCTTTGCATTGAGTGCTTATGCCCACAGCAAACGCACAGCAGAAATCGCTCATCTGTAGTTCACTCCTCAAGTACGATCGCCATTTTGACTACTGAAAGGAGCACAGTTTGGAGACATTCTCTGTGTAGGCTCTTAAGCATAGTGTCTGTCTGGGAAGACGGAATTGACGAGTACAGTTCTCGTCAGGACGTTAAATTTTGCTGTTTATCGGCTCGCACGCGTGAGGCGGGAACGCGCAGTCGGTATAGCGATTGGCTACGCGCTGGACGGCGAAAGGGTCGGAGTTAGAGTCCCGGTAGAGGCAAGAATTTTCTCTTTTCCATGCCATCCATAACGGTTCTGGGGCCCACCCAGCCTCCTATCCAGTGGGTATCGGTGGCTCTTTCCCTGGGGATAACGCGACAAGGGCGTGAAGCTGACCACTCACTTCCAACTAGTCTCGAGGTCAAGAAAACGTATTCAGACTCCCCTATACGCCTTCATGGCGTAGTGCCTAATTAGTAAAGCACAGGGACAACTTTACCTTTTATAGGCCGACGCGTAAGAATTCCGGAAGGCACCAGTTATTATTATATTTTTTAATGCTAGTGGGGTGGGACTAAGTCCCTTGTACTGCGGCAACTTCTGGCCTGTTGTACCAGCCCCAGATGATAGGTGAGGGTGATTGTGGAGCAAATGGTGGAATGAAGATTGGCAAGGGAAACCGAAGTACTCGGAGAAAACCTACCCCAGCGCTACTTTGGCCACCACGAATCCCACTTGACCAGACCCGGAATCGAACTTGGATCTGGTCAAGTGGGAAGCCAGCGACTAACCGCTTGAGCTATGGCGCGGCCCTTAGGCACCAATTAACTTCGTCATGTATGTCTGTCCATTTGTCCGTCCGCATGTAACAACCCGCCTCGCACTGGATGCCTTCTTCAAGCACTTTATAGCGACAGAATTCAGTCCAGTTTAAAATTGGGAGTGAAATAACTGTACACTATGAGTTGTTCGAGAGTATCTCGCTGTCTGTCCCACTCCATTGACGAGAGCACGCTTAGGTTGCCATGGAAACGAAGCCATGGCCGCCCCACTCATTAGTTTCAGAGATGAAATATCTGAACGTGCCTCGCATATTGCATTGCACGTACATTTCGTGTCTCCGTGATGTGTATACCAAGGTAGCTTTATCGCTAGCAGAATTTTTAAGACTGAAAATGTGTAATTGCTATGGGCACCATGACAGCGGTTCTGGAATTTATCGGAAACCGATTCTGCTTTTTCATTCTTGGATAATCCATGAAGCGCTTGTTTTTCTTTTCTGCTTTGAGATGAACCTGTTGTATAATCTTTATCCTCGTATTCTTTCGTTTGGTTTACTTCACGGCGCGTGTAGGCGGAATAGGCCTATATACCGTCGAATATT
This sequence comes from Cryptotermes secundus, assembly GCF_002891405.2. Classification (NCBI taxonomy): domain Eukaryota; kingdom Metazoa; phylum Arthropoda; class Insecta; order Blattodea; family Kalotermitidae; genus Cryptotermes; species Cryptotermes secundus. Next base: position 277,033 of record NW_019731261.1, on the reverse strand, counting down.
TGACGAATGATGAATTGGAAAGGATTTGGAATGAAGCTGTCGTGACCAAATCGAGATACTATGCCAGCATTTACATGGAGGGACTGAGGAATATCGTGAAAGTATTCTGTTGCAATATTCGGTGTCCTGGCCGAGATGCGAGCCGAGTACCTCCCACAACTGAAGATCATTACCGCTCGGTGTAATGTTTATATATAACTTTTGGGTGCACGCGGTAGCGTAGTTGGTTGTGACACCGCTACAAGCCGGAAGGTCGCGGGTTCGATTCCCGATGATATTGGATTTTTCAATTGATCTAATCCTTCCAGCCGCATTATGGCTCTGGATTCGACTCAGTCTCTAACAGAAATGAGAATCTTCAAGGCCGGCCGGCGCGTAAGGCTGACAACCTCACCGCTATCTGTGAGCCGATTGTCTAGAAAATGTGGGATCCTCGAAGTTTCACAACCCAATGGGATATGAACATTCAAAACGGCTACACACGACGCAATAAGACCACAGGACACATGGGCGCATAGACAAGGGCATAACCCCAAAATTGAACTTACGGGCCGAAGCACAGCAGTTTCATCAGCAATTTTAGAGACACCTGAAGATGACCAATGGTTGTCGAAACATGTAGTATGCATACTCTAGATGTAGACGAGATTATGAAGTATAAAACTTCTAAACGTTTTGAAAAGCAAGTTGCATGTAAGACTGCTAATAACTAACAAGTTAGAAATGTAGAGACGTAAACTGCCACACTCATTCATATGTAACAGAAAGTGGGATCATGTTTGGTGGGCATTCTTCCAGAAGAATGCGCCTTCATTCCCCGACGCTACTCAAACCCAATGAATGAATGTGGAGAATCGAAAAAATGTTTTACCGAATGAAGAATTATTACGGATCCTTGAAAACGGGGTCATGTTTGAAGTGAGCGGCTTCTGGGAATGTGGTGTTAACAAAGTCTTTTGACATCAGACTCTACCGCTGTTAGTACAGTGCTTGCGTTACAGTCCATGCGGAGCCCAAAAATTGTGTCCACCGATACAATTTCACGCAAAGCATGTTGTGACATGTCGCCTGAATCCCGGAATAGCGGGGCCGGAGTAAACGTTCATTGCTAGCGAACGTCTCGGTAAACACGTTCCCGTGGTAACGAATAAGCCAGCAGCAATCGAGGTACTGTTGGCATAACTGTGGGTCCGCCCCTAGTCTCTGTAATAAGGATCCTAGCCTAAATGGAACGATACAAAATCATGATAACGAAAATGTTCGCAACATCGGACAAGGAGAAGCCCGACATAGAAAGTATAAGAGGCTTAAACTTGGCGGCGGTCAGGTATACGACCGTTCAAGTGACTAGACTGCCGTGGTAGCTAATACTACTAGAAATAGGGCATAATCTGCTGTACTGAGCCTGGACTGACAAGAGGCCTTGTATATATTGTACATAGAAATAGGAATTAAGATTAAATTTGTAAATATATATAAATACTGACAAAGGACTTGCTAATACCGGCTATGACTGACAAATGACAGACTCGACCTTTCGTCAGAGAGGGCGCCCCAAATGGACAGGACAGTAACTTCCATATAAGAAGAAACATCTGACCAATACAAACAGACCGACCAACCGTCAGTCGCAGTGTGACCTTGACTTTGACTTGAGATGGAACGATGGGGATGTGTTACATAAGGACAATTACCGCAAAGTTCAGTTGAGAAAAAGAATCTCTGGTCGTGGACCCTCAAGGGGCTTGCCGCCAAGACGAACTGATTGGCGGTAAACCTCTAGTCGTAAAGTAACTGACTCAGACTCTGATGGAACGAGAGAAAATATAAGAGGCTTAAACTTGGTGGCGGTCAAGCTTAGACCGTTCCAGTGACTAAGATGCCGTTGTAGCATAATATACGTAAGATAGGCGTGACCTGCTTTGCAAAGCCTGGACTGACAGAGGGCTTGTATATAGTGCAAAAGGAAGAATTTTCAGTAACACGCTGTATGTGCGATACGTACCCTTGACTAAAGGCCAAGCGTATTCATAAGAGACAGATCGATCTTCTCGTAACAGATGATGTCACATGAGGACTATGATCGCAAGGGTTCAGTTAAAAAGGATCCTTTGGGCATGTGTCTCAAGGGACCTGACGCCAAGACGAACTGCAGTTGTAAAGCGCGATATATAGGGGTTGGGCAGGGGAGAGACATCAACAAGTGTAGCGCTGTGCTACCTGGCTGGAAGAGGTTGACGGGGAACGGATGGGGGAGGCGAGTCCCCACTGATTCCTCTCCGTAGAGCTAATGACGCAGACAACCGTGTCTCCGGGGGTTTTCGACACAGCGATGACAGTTCAGCATCTGAAGGCCATACTGGCGTCATGTATAACTTCATTACAACATCTGAAACAAGAAGCTCTGGGAGGAAATAATTGCGTTGATAGGACACGGGCCGCTTTAAAAACAGCGCACCCAAATAGTCCTCTGTTATTGAGTGTGTATTCGTTTGCGCGGTAATGTTTTTACCAAGTCGTTGCCTAGCAACGATAGAGGGGATGCACGTATAGGCAGACAGACAAATGGGAGGGATTTGTGAAACACTCCGTTGTTATGGCCTAGTAACTGTGAAGCTGAGCGGGTTGGTGTAGCGGTAAAGGAAATGTCCTTGTGCTAAGGCGATACATAGCTTCTCGGCACTAGTTGGAGGTGTGTGGTCGGCTTCACGCCCCAGCCGCTTTACCCCCGGGGAAATAGTTACCAGTATTCATTAGACAGGAGGCTGGGCACATTTCTGGGCGGCATCACCCCTCCCCTACCCGCGGCAGTGCTGTTCCCCGTCCAGTGGCGAAGTTAATAATACACAGAGCTTTGTCTCGGTCATCATGACGCTGTACTTAAATAAGCTCAAGGACAACGTTGCTTTTACCTTAGTTTATTCCAACAAATTCGTTAATTTTTCTTGCTCAGGGAACCAGATCCTAATTTGAGTTTCACGCAGTGGTGTAAGTAGTTTCACACTCGGAATATAAACTAATTAGGATTCTGCATGGTTAACTTTCTGAAGACTCCTTTTTTTTTTTTTGTAATATTTCAACTCGTTTTATGTTGCGAAGTTTTGTATCTACGTCATAATTGAAGCTTGTCTCCTACTTAACCTGCATCCACGTGGTCTCGGTGCGCTTCAAGTCTCCTGCCCGTGTGGCACCTGCCTCTTAATAAAGATGCGTGTGGGATGTCTCAGGTACCAGCGAGGAACTCATGCGCAGCCGCGTGTTGGAAGCCGCATTAAATAGTTCCTCCATATATGCCCAAATGTGCCATCCTCTGAGATGTGACACCGTGTAGTTCGGTAGTTTACTGGCCCTTTTAAGGGACGTACTACCTGTGTCTGAAAGCAGGTAAGGTAAAGTTGCCCATGTGCTTAACTAATTAAGCACTACGCTATGAAGACGTATTGGTGAATGGGTGTATAGAACCACGTTTCCTTGACCTCGACAGTAGTTGGAAGTGAGTTATCTGCTTCACGCCCCGGTCGCTTTATCCCTGGGGAAAGAGTCCCCGATATACATTGGATAGGAGGCTGGGTGGGCCCCAGGTCCGGTTTAGACGACGTGAAGAGAAAAATGGGATCCGGTGTCTGGCGGTATAATTGGACCGTCCTGTCCCTGGGGGATATGAATACAGAGACGTGGTCCTCCAGGTTGGGGCTGGATGCAAGGCTGACCAGTTTGCGAAATCTGAGGAAATGAAAACCGGATGTAAGGGAGTCTTCTAAGGAAAGTAGTGCCAGTGTTGGTGAAACTTCCAAACTGTACGGCTTATTCAAACCCCTTCATAGGCACTGACGTGAGAATCTCAACCCTCACTGAGAGGGAGGTTTAGTTTTACTAAATCAGTCTGTATAGCGACGTGCTACACGGACGGGGTTCGATTCCCCATTCGCGGAAGTTAACCCTCCTGGCTGACTTAGAGTACCACTTCCGAAAGTCAGAAATCTGGTGATATCAGTTCCTTGCAGTAACCGTGAATTCTTTTGAGACAGAACATTGCGCGTTGATGTACCTGCCTCTCTGGGCGGTGACAGATGCAACCCGCTTACCTCTTTACTCCCAGGCTAGGGCCGCGCCATAGCTCAAGCGGTTAGTCGCTGGCTTCCCACCGCGGCGCCCCGGGTTCGATCCCGGGTCTGGTCAAGTGGGATTTGTGGTGGACAAAGTGGCGCTGGTGCAGGTTTTCTCAGAGTACTTCGGTTTCCCCTGCCAATTTTCATTCCACCAATTGCTCCATAATCACCCTCACCAGTCATCTGGGGCTGGTACAATAGGCCAGAAGTGGCCGCAGTACCAAGTGGACTGTCTTACTCCAGCAAGTAATAAAAAAAACGAATATTAATGTATGTACCTGCCTCTTTGGGTGGCGAGGGATGCAACCCGCATATCGCTTGGTCCAACTCCGGCGTTTAGCAGGTGGGTCCTTGGGTTCCGTTCTTTGTTTATGTATAAAATATACCTGTACACGTTCTGAACAGATAGTTTTACAATAATAATAATAATAATTTGTAGCCTACGTTTCATATTTTGAAAGAATGAAATTACGTGATCTCCATGCTGTCTGTATGTATTTTGAGTGCCTGAACCAATCGCTATGAAACTTCGTTATGTATATCATGGAAACTGAGCCCATCTCAACGGCACGCTTCATAAATCCCTCCCATCAGGCCGCGTGCTTGAGCGTGTATTCTGCTATCGTTGCTAGGCAACGAATCAGTAAGAACGTTACCGCTGCAACGAATACACACACAACAGTATAACGCGTGTGTCCTGTGTCTCCCCCTATCGTTGCTAGGTAAGATCTTCGTAAAGACGTTTCCGCGGCAGTGGATTATTATTTAAGTCGTCGTTTTCAATGCGTTCCGTGTAGTGTGAAAGGAAGTAGGCGATTAATTCCTCCCAGAACTTGTTGTTTATTTAAAATCCAGTAACCTAAACAGTTTCCTGCCGATTACGGTGGCCGCGCGGTCTAATGCACGAACTGTCTTCGCTCGCCTGAACGCTGGAATTTTGGGTTCGAACCCCACTCAAGTCATGGATGTGTGTGTGCATTTATTCTATTTGTGTTGTTCTGTGTGTAGGCAGCGGCCTTGCGACGGTCTGATCCCCCGTCCAAGGAGTCCTGCCGTCTGTGTAGAAAGGATTAATAAACTGAAGAAGGGGCCTGTGCCCAGCATGGGTCTGTACAAACCATTGGTGATGAAGAGAAAATAGTTCCGTAGTTGGAACACACCAGTTCTCTAAGTAGTTCGCATTATCGGTGTCGAACTGGCGCTGTGCGATAACATATACTCGGAAGGTAAACATGTTGGGCGGGCGTTATCGGAGCTGTGTATTATCGGCCATTCGTCAGAGGGCAGCTCTGTCACCGGAGTGAACTACGCTGTATTGCATGTATTGCTGACAGAAGTCGTCATAGTCCTAGAAACAGAAGTTAGACAGAAATAGTGTTGAATTGCTAACGACGTTTTCGTACTCTAAAAACAGAAGTTCGAGAGAAGTAGTGTTCGGAAGAGAGAAGAGTTAGTGTTGAGATGTGCGTCAGGTTATGGAAGAGCAAAGTACATTTAAGTTTTGAGGTGAGCGGAAGCGCCTAGATTAAGTGTCACGAGAATGTTGGAGGTAACACGTTGCAATTGAATTCGGCCTGATGGAGAGCACGTGAGTTGGACACTTGCCGATTCGAGAGCTTGCTTGTTCTGTTATTAGATTTGTTTAAAGTAGACGTACCGAGCATTTATATAAAAAAAAGGTGTACGCTTTCGTTGTGTGAAATAAAACGCAATACAGTTGCCCAGTCTACTAGTTTCAAGGTCGCGGGTTCGATTCCCGATGAGGCAATTCAGGTTTCTTCTTCAAATTACCTAATTCATCGAACCGCGATATGGCCCTGAGGTCGTCTTAGCCTGTAACAGAAATTAGTACCAGGATTCTTCCTCGGGGATAAAGAGCGGCTGGCGCGTAAGGCTGACAAACTCACCGCCATCCGTGAGCTGGTTTTCTAGATGTGGGAGCCTCAATGTGTCGCATCCCTATGGGCCTTCACAGCCTCTTACAGGGACAGCTGTACCTTTACCCGATACAGTTGTCCATTCTGTTTTAGGAGATGCCCGGACGGTAATGGTGTGTAGTGTAACAGTGCAGAGAAGTGAGTGATTGTCGAAATTGTGCGCAAAATTTGTACCTACGGGTCGATTCCACTTCATGTGAAAATGTATTGCCCAGTAATTATTCCGGGGGGGGGGAGCCAGATAATCTACTTACAAGTAAAAGTTAAAGTTGTTCCAGTGGCTAATTAATTAATGTGTCATGAAGACATATGGGGGAGTGGAGGTATACCTTCACCATTCTTGGCCTTGATACTGGATGGAGGTGAGTGGTCAGCTTCACGTCTCGGCCGAACCAGTTTGTTGTCACCTTGCTTTTACCACGGTATCTTGCTCGGTTTATTCGACCGTGAAAGTGGAGGCGGCATGTCCCTCCGAAACGTCAGCTGACTTTAAACGGACTACACGGCGATATGTCCTATAGCGCATGTCATCCGGTGAGGAAGCTATTTTCAGATCTGCTGAAGTGCTGGCTGCAACAGTTTGACGTTTTAAATCTGTGGATTTGGCCGCGCTCAAGCGGTTAGTCGCTGGCTTCCCACCACGGCGGCCCGGGTTCGATCCCGGGTCTGGTCAGGTGAGATTTGTGGTGGACAAAGTGACGCTGGGCATGTTTTCGCGAGTACTTCAGTTTCCCGTGCCAATCTTCATTCCGGGGCTGGTACAATAGGCCAGAAGTGGCCGCAGTACAAGGGACTTAGTCCCACCCCACTAGCAATAAAAAAAATTGTGGATTTTGACTAGAGACCTCAAAATGTGCTGTCCACTCTGTGCGCCTTTATGGAGTGCATGTTTAGCTTGCAACTCTTGTGGTTGAGAGCCGGGATGGCGACTAGGCTACAAGCTGGATGACAGAGGATTGAGTGTTCGATTCCCGGCAGGGTATTTTCTCCGTAGCATTCAGACGGGCTGTGGGGCCCACCCAACCTCCGGTTCAACGGGTACCGGCTGCTCTTTCCCCGGGGATTAAGCGAGAGGGACGTGAAGCACCACACTCCTCCATCTATTTCCGAGGTCAAGAATGGTGAAACTGTCTCCACACCCCCATACGTCTTCAGGTCATGGTGCATAATTAATTGAGCCCAGGGATAATTTTGTCTTACTCGTACGGTCATGAAGGAAGTAATTCATTTGTGTTAAAATGAAGATTGCATAGTGTTAATCAGGCATCACCTCCCTTATGTTTTGTTTCTTCCTAATTCTTTCAGCCCCGTGAGAACAAACGGGGAAAGTTTGTTACAGAGAATACAGCGAGTTTCCGTTTGCTTTGGTAGGGTGTCGAACTGGCAGTCTTTGAGAATGTTCAGAAAATGTGCTGCCTGATGTGGGCCGTGGAGTACTGAATAGGAGTTGAAATGTGAGTGCCCGTGGTGTAACGTAGATACTGTTGCATTCAGCTTACCATAGATTTTGTGTTTAATTTTCTGCGATTCGTCTTAGAGAAAGGAAGTTTAATTACAGCGAAGAACAATGTATGGCATGTAAGAAAGGACAGTCATTGTTCAGGAATATCTCTGGAAGCTGGAGCGCTTGCCAGAAGTGAGAAGAAGTGATTGTGCCGGCGATTCAGTTCACATGTTTTTGACGTGTTCGTTCCACACAGTACGTTGAAACTTGGTCTCTGGCATTAAGGGAGGAACACAGAATGAGGGTGTTTGAGAATAGGGTGTTGAGGAGAATATTTGGACCGAAGTGAGATTAAGTGACAGGAGGTTGGAGAAAACTGCATAATGAGGAGCTTCATAACTTGTACTCTTCTCCAAGTATAATTAGAATGATCAAGTCAAGGAGGATGAAATAGGCTTGGCGTGTAGCACAAATGGGGAGAAGAGGAATTAATATAAGATATTGATGGGGAAGCCAGAAGGAAAGAGACCACTAGGACGATGTATACAAACGTGTGAGGATAATATTAGAATGGATCTTAGAGAAATAGAATGGGGTGATATCGACTGGATTAATCTGGTTCGGGATAGGGAACAGTGACAGGCTGTCGTGAACGTGGTAATGAACGTAAAATATTGGGAAATACTTCAGTAGCTGAGCGACTGGTGGCGTCTCAAGAAGATCCCAGGTCCATGGAGTTGGTTGGTTAGGAGCACTAGGGACGTTGATTTGTTCAAATTATTAAGCTGTGTACTTCACAGCTTCGCGTAAACGGTGTCTTGTGTGGTGATGACACACGTTTTTGCGACTTGTTGTCGACGCTGATTTTTGGAAACAAATTTCTCTTACACCTATGATAGATATACTGTATCACTTTGAATAATTAGGGTAGCCACGTTCCAGCGTTATATTCTTCATCCACCTTGGTGGATTAGATTATGTGGCCTGGTCCTTGAAAGGAGGATCAGCCCTACCGCAAGGCCGCTAGCCCCACAGGGCAACACAGACAAAAAAACGCAGACAGACATTCACGCCGCGAGTGAGATTCTAACCCACAATTCCAGTGTTTGCAGCGCGGCTTTACGTAGAAAACCTACATATAACTTTGTCCCAGAATGATCAGAGAAACAGATGGAATGTGTCCGGTGTCATAGTAGGCCACGAATATGATTGAACAGATGTCAAGTTCTCACAACGGTGACTATGAAGATTATACTATCTAATGACAGTGGGTACCGGGGCTCTTTCCCAAGGAATAAGACTCGTAACGAGTGAAGTTGACCACTTTTCTCCATCTAGTGCCTGAGGTTAACGGTGGAGCTCTACCGTCACTCCCCGTATGTCCAGTATCATGGTGCTTAATGAATTAACTACAGGAACAACTTTACCTTACCTCGTCATTAAATGGCTCAGTACTGTATAAATATGTACATAGAAGATTGAAGAGTTTTATCATCTGTGATATAACTCCTTATAGTTCGTTGAAAGGAAACCTACATTTCGGAGGAACATGTCGCCTCCAGCTGGTGGCAAGGAGAGCTGGTTTATTGCTTGGCTTATTCTTTGAACCTGAAGATGGAGGCAACATTTCCCTCCGAAATGTAGGTTTACTTTCAACGGAAGATACCCCACAGAGCTCAGAGCTCGTTTGGAATATGTAAATGATACTGAGGTTGGAAGCGGCTTAACTGTGTGGATGCGATTAGACATCTGCCTGTATTACCGCGCAGCTTGGCAGTGAATGCAGCATACGTACAATAAATTCCAAATGAAGAGGCTATGACCCACATGTTAGATATTTCATCAGCAAGTTTGACGTTTACACATGTCGAAGTGTGACCCAGAAACCGAGGTCAAATGGCTGTATAAAGATGTTGGTGATGTATAACAGAACGCGCAACAATTTCATCTACGTCTGTGGTTAAGATTCTGTATAGCAGAACGCGCAATACTTTCGTGTACGTCTGTGGTTAAGATTCTGTGTAGCAGAACGCGCAGTAGTTATCTACGTCTGTGGTTAAGATTCTGTATAGCAGAACGCGCAATACTTTCGTGTACGTCTGTGGTTAAGATTCTGCGTAGCAGAACGCGCAGTAGTTATCTACGTCTGTGGTTAAGATTCTGTATAGCAGAACGCGCAATACTTTCGTGTACGTCTGTGGTTAAGATTCTGCGTAGCAGAACGCGCAGTAGTTATCTACGTCTGTGGTTAAGATTCTGTATAGCAGAACGCGCAATACTTTCGTGTACGTCTGTGGTTAAGATTCTGCGTAGCAGAACGCGCAGTAGTTATCTACGTCTGTGGTTAAGATTCTGTATAGCAGAACGCGCAATACTTTCGTGTACGTCTGTGGTTAAGATTCTGCGTAGCAGAACGCGCAGTAGTTATCTACGTCTGTGGTTAAGATTCTGTATAGCAGAACGCGCAATACTTTCGTGTACGTCTGTGGTTAAGATTCTGCGTAGCAGAACGCGCAGTAGTTATCTACGTCTGTGGTTAAGATTCTGTATAGCAGAACGCGCAATACTTTCGTGTACGTCTGTGGTTAAGATTCTGCGTAGCAGAACGCGCAGTAGTTATCTACGTCTGTGGTTAAGATTCTGTATAGCAGAACGCGCAATACTTTCGTGTACGTCTGTGGTTAAGATTCTGCGTAGCAGAACGCGCAGTAGTTATCTACGTCTGTGGTTAAGATTCTGTATAGCAGAACGCGCAATACTTTCGTGTACGTCTGTGGTTAAGATTCTGCGTAGCAGAACGCGCAGTAGTTATCTACGTCTGTGGTTAAGATTCTGTATAGCAGAACGCGCAATACTTTCGTGTACGTCTGTGGTTAAGATTCTGCGTAGCAGAACGCGCAGTAGTTATCTGCGTCTGTGGTTAAGATTCTGTATAGCAGAACGCAAAATACTTTCGTCTACGTCTGTGGTTAAGATTCGTACTGCCTGGCACGACGTATCTCTGTACCAGGAAATTCAGTTTTTCAGCTTTCACGATGGAAATTGCAACAAATGTTGTCGCACTGATATTCATCTGACGTCAGCACCTGGCCTAGCCTTGGTCCCGATTTACTGGACCATGCCATTGTTTTCTAGACATTTAGTAGAGTCTATTTTGTCTTTTTGGGGGCACGGCTGACTGATTCGCGTTTTTTGTTGCTGTTAGCTTTGTCTCGTTGCGATAATTCGCTTAAAATACAGGGGGATTGAACCCACGTAGGACATGGTCCAGTAGCGAGATGATGTTGGCAGTGTAATGAACGTTGGGCGTTTCATCAAAGATGAAGACATTTCCCAATTAGTTGAATGATAAACTATGCTAGAAACCGGCGGGTCGTGGATTCGACTCCCGATGCGGTGATTGATTTTTCAGTTTACCTAATCCTTCCAGCCGCGCTATGGCCTTGAGGTCGACTCAGCCTCTAACAGAAATGAGTACCAGGCGCGTAAGACTGACAACCTCACCGCCATGTGTCAGCCGATTGTCTAGAAAATCTGAGAGCCTCAACGTCTCACGACCCTATGGGCCTCCACTGCCTGTTACAGGGATAGGTTTACCTTTTCTTTTTAGTTAACGATTGTTAGCTTCAACTTTGTCTTCTGGAATATAACGCTGTGTAGTCCATTAAAAATCAACCGACGTTTCTGAGGAACATGTCGCCTCCATCTTCAGGGTCGAAGAATAAACCAAGCAAGAAAACAGCGTGATAGTACGAGTAGGTAAGAAGCAAGCAAGATGGAGGTGACATATTCCTGCGAATCGTCGTTTGACTTTCATCAGATTACACGGCGTTATATCGCAGAGACAAAACTCTTCATATTTTAGGTTAACTGAATTTTAGGCTACTCTCTACTTAAATGGTTATTTACTTCTGGTATCACTAACAGTGAGTAGTTGCGGATGGATTTGTTTGTATGTTATGTGGGACGAGTTAATCGTAGTCTTAATTATTTGCTTTATAATCACTTCTGCCGTGTGCTCGCGTTAAGTATGTAAACAGTGCACATTTACAGTCTTATTAACCCATTAAATTAACATTAATCAACGTAATCTAGTAAGCGATTAAGCTAATAATTGTAGGATTTGAGGTTCTCATAGCCCTAGTTATGAAGAGAATATCTTCTGAGATATAACGCCATATATGTCGTTGAAAGTCAACCGACGTTTCGGAGGACATCTGCGTGCCGCCGCCTTTTATGCTGTTTCCTGCTTGGCTTACTCTAGGACCCTGAAGATGGAGGCGACGTGTTCCTGCGAAACTTCTGTTGACGCTCAGCGGACTACACGGCGCTTTATCGCAGAAGGTAGAACTCTTTACTGTTCATGCATGAAATAGGGTAAATAAACTGGATATACTGAGGTGGCAGTTTATGTCTTCTAATAATGTAGACAGTGTGTCAAGAAAATAGAATTCTGTCGGAACTCTGTATTCAGTATGGAGTTTTTTTTCCTCCCCCCCAGTGTTAACTCAGACAGTAAATAGAAATTCAGTATATATAAATCGTGAAATACATGTTACGAAGTCATATTGTTGTGGATCATTACATTCAGGCAATAAATATGAATTTAATGCCGTATAAAGTCAATAACGACTTCCTTTTGTTTTCTTACGTAACTGTGATTGGGTTCATGAGGCCAGGGTTGATTTTTAGCATACATTCCTTGGTTTGAGGAAACAGAAAGAGTCTTATGAGGTCACCTTGCTCTCTTGTGTCCCCCTTTCTTTTATTATATGGTCCGTGTCCTTGAATATAGGCGATTAGTTCTTCCCAGACCTTCTTTTGTATAAGAGCAGGTTGATGCCTGTTTAGCCCTCCTCCAGTTGTGGTTTATGAGATAACTTATCTGTCTCTCTGTGTTCCTCCCCAATGTTTAGGCGTATGATGTAACGTATCTGTCTCTTTGTCTATCTGTGTTCCTCTCCAATTTTTCGGCGTATGATATAACCTAGCTCTCTGTACGTCTGTCTATCTATCACTGTTCCTCCTCAGTTTTAAAGTTTATGACATCGCCTCGCTTCCTCCCCCTAATGCTTTTTTCGTTCTCTATGTGGTCTGAGTCGTATCAAAGGAAAGTAGGCGATTAGTTCTTCCCAGAACTTCTTGTTGAGTATAGTACAAGCCCGAAAATTTTCTCATAGCATTGCTTTTTCTTAAATACTTTGAGACATGCACGATTTGTATATGATAGGTGTTTTTGACTTTTCTGTATACCTTTTGATCGATTCACTTTTCTCTGATGTATATATTTTGACGGATTTGCTGAAAGCATTGCTAGGCAACGGCTCGGTAAATACGTTTCAACACGCAACAATAGGATCAGTGTTTTCTGTGTGTTCCGTTGCTGGGTAGCAGCCAGCGGGTCTTTGGACCGGGTAGGTAGCGATCACATGGAAACTCCAACAGACGCGCACGCAGCAATAGTGGTACCGCGTTTTCTATGCGTTTGGTCCGTGCAAAGTGATTATAAGAGAGGCGAATTCCAGAGCTAAAGTTCAATGTTTGACTGCAATTTTCGGTAGGAGATAGTCACAAGAAGTTCGCAGTTGAGGAATTAGAAGTCAGCCTGTGAATTTCTGTTGTGTGATTAGAAGACTTATTCGTTATAAATACGTTTCGCGGAAACAGATGGTGAAGACTAGTGGAAATAGACTGAGGAGATTAGTGTGGAGTGATTGGTAAAGAGGAAATAAGCAGTAGTATTATAAGTAGTTTTATTTACAACCTGTGAGTGTTCAATAAATCGATTCATCTAATCTAGAACCGATTATTATTAGCCACGTAACTAGAAATGCATGATTTAGCGAGATACTTACTGACACGCGGTAGGTCTCCACGGAAACAGATCGTTAAGTTGGTCGGGGCAGAATGAAAAATGAAATTGAGTGGATGTGGTTGAGTTTCTCACAGAGGTTACTTCGGAAACTTCAGTTTTCGTGGATATAACGCCATGTAGATGCGTGAAAGTCCACTGATGTTTCGGAGGAACGTACTGTCTACATCTTCAGGGTCGAAGTCGGGCGAGAAACCAGAAAGAAGCGAACCGTGGTCTCTACCGAACTACAGTGCGTTCGTACTCTGGAGGAAATGAAAGATCTTCAGTACAATATACCGTTGATATAAAGCCAGTGTTGGAGCAGAGGTTCAGTACCCTAGTTAGCATGTATACAGTATTATGCGGTGATTTCAATACTTTCATGAAAAAGCGCAGTCGGTATTGTCGGTATAGCGACTGGCTACGGGCTGGACGGCAGAAGAGTCGGAGTTCAAGTCCCGTTAGGAGCAAGATTTTCTCCTCTCCACGGACCGGTTCCGGTGCCCATCCTGTCCAGTGGGTACAGAATGCTCTTTCCCTGGGTGTGAAGCGGCCGGGACTTGAAGCTGACCACTCGCATCCTCTCCCTCTATACGCCATAATGACATAATGCTTAATTACTTCAGCACAGCTTTACCCTTTATTTTTTTTACATGAAATGTAGGGTAGAGTTCAGACTATGGGTGCTGTTGGCCGCGCCATAGCTCAAGCGGTTAGTCGCTGGCTTACCGCCGCGGCGGCCCGGGTTCGATCCCGGGTCTGGTCAAGTGGGATTTGTGGTGGACAAAGTGGCGCTGGGGCAGGTTTTCTCCGTGTACTTCGCTTTCCCTGCCAGTCTTCATTCCACCAGTTGCTCCACAATCACCCTCCCCTATCATCTGGGGCTGGTACAATAGGCCAGAAGTGGCCGCAGTACAAGGGACTTAGTCCCACCCCACTAGCAACAGAAAAAAATGGGTGCTTTTTGAACAAAATAGTCCGAGGTTAGAGACACCAGAAATATATTCCCTATTCATAACACACTATGGAGGGAGGACGTTGCCTTCTGCATCTGAAAACTATTCTGGCTCTACAGTCCTTCGTTGGCCCTCTGCCTATTTTTCAGTTTCTTAATCTTGTACACAGTCGTTACGATTCCTTGAACGGGGGATCAGCCCGTCGCAAGGCCACTACCCACACACGGAACAACGCAAACACAGAACAAACGCAGACATCCATCCATGTCTTAAGTGGGATTCGAACCCACGACCCCAGTGTTCGAGCGAGCGAAGACAGTTAATGCCTTAGACCAGGGGTCTCCAAACTTTTCGAAACGCGGGCCACATTAGGTAATTCAGCACTTTCAACGGGCCGGATAAAATGAGAAATTAATAACTCTAGGTATATGAGTTTTATTGAAAGCACAGAATTTCATAAACTAAATACAAAGTACGTGAGAATAAATTACCGTATATTAATGACAACAGACAGTAGCAGCAAATGCTCATATTTTCATCACAAATTATAAAAAAACAATTAATGTGAATGATGGAACTCTTTTTGCATTCTTAAAATCTGATTAAATTGAGGTGATGATCTGTTACAATTGCACTGCTCCACTGCAAGAAGTCTTGTGCACAAGACGGCTGGCAACGAACTGCTCGCGCTACCTACATTACCAGGAAGTGACACTGCCGATCGAGGCCGAACAAGTACGAAGAAATACCGCGCAGTAAAGGGTCCATAATTAATAAAATTGTGAATAATATTAACATAATATGGAATATCAGTATATTTTAAACACAATCTTAATTGATGAATTTGAAATCTATGAACAAGTATTTTTTTACCAGTACTCATTGAAAAATTAGGTCAATTGGCGCATTTCTGCACAATTCTTTCGCGGGCCATAGTTTGGAGATCCTTGCCTTAGACCAAGCAGTCACTGTGATCGGCGTCACAGTTTCTTATACTCTATGAGAAACATTTCATAGAAATTTGGGGGACAGGCTAGAGCGGCGGTATTTCCGAATCCGCAGTATCAAATTTTATGCAACTCCCTCCACTGATTCTCGAGTTGTTCCACACGGACTGACGGTTGCGAACGCGTCTAGGAAGCCTTTGATACCGAAGACTTCCGCCTGTTTACGGTTTGGGCTTGCTTTCAGTGTATTTCAGCATTGCGTTCAAGCTTTTGATGTCCTATGGCAGTGTTGACGTTCCAAGAGTTCCAAAGGAAGCGTTTGAAAAAGAAATTCAGGAAACGACTTCCGGCATATTTTTCGATGTTTCTTTTCCGTTATGCAATTGGATGAAGACGTCAAAGAGAGATGCTGTTCACAGTTGTTGTGTCGTCGTAATTATCTTGACAGATGTCTGTATTGTAACACGGAGTGTATGCCGGTGGTATTACCTCATACTGACGCCATACATCGCAGTGGTCCACCTTGGGAGCCTTGGGATTTTGTGTCGAGTTCTGTATAAGGATCCAGTATATGAGTCTACTGTTTTGTGTTAACTCACGCAGTAGCGTAGTTGGTTGAGGTACTTACGCTACATGCCGGAATGTCGCAGTTTCGAGTCTCGATGAGGTGGATTTTTTTTCTAATTTATCTAACCCTTCTAGCCGCATATGGCCCTGGGGCTGACTCAGCCTCTAACGGAAATGAGTACTAGGAATTTTCCTGGGGGTAAAGGGCGGCCGGCTCGTAAGGCTGACAACCTTACCGCCATCTATGAACCGATTGTGTATAGAAAATGTGAGAGCCTCGACGTCTCACAACCCTGTGGGCCTTCACGGTCTGTCACGGGGATACCTTTACCTTACCTAACCTAACCCAACTTTTATTAGATAGCAGCTTATTTTTCTATGATACAGGTCCTAGAGTTCGATAAGTCAGAAAATAAATCGGTTTTCTCTGTTTTTATTTATTATGTCATATTATACAGTGTTGTGCATGACTTATAAGACGCGTTTTGGATTGAATGATTGGATTTTTTAATACCTTGTGCTTTCACAGTTCAAGACTACAGGCGATTACAGCGCTATCGCTGATATACACACTTTACAGTTCACCGTTACACACGCACTAGGGTTCTCAGTCTTCACTAGTCGTATCCTGGCAACGGATTTCATAACAATCTCACTGTAACTTCAAATCACACATGAAGTCTTCTTTTCACAGCCTAATTTCTTTCTTGATATTACTCTGCAGTTGCCAATTCCGAAGACTCGGCTCAGTTCAATTCCTCTGCTCCAAAGCTCATGTCCTGGCAGACTCGTCCCGAAATCGACTGACTCTTCTCAACTGAACTCTTCTTTATAACCACTTTGCACGGACCACACAGAAAACAGCCTCTCTGTGTGTTTGCAACGGAAGTTACTCGGTTGTTACTTGCGTATTCGTTGCCGCTGAAATGTGTTTACCGAGTCGTTGCGTAGCAGTGAACGTGTATTCTAACTTCACTATTCCGGTTTACGGACGCCGTGTACTGTCCGTGGAATAACACAAATGTATATCGTTATAGCGGGGCTCACGCCGTGTTCTGTCCGCCTGGGTCTGCAGTCTCTTTTTGTGTTGATCATTGAACACTGAACGGAAACTTGATGTAATTGTGGTTGTTACTCACATCCACCTAGTGCACAGAGCCTAACTAGTTTCATAGGTACCCCCAAAACTGTGAGAATATTGTACAAGGACGATGAGATGGGCAGCAGTTGTAACACGAATGAGGTGAAGAGGAATGTAGGAGTATGTAGGATTTTGGTGGGAAAGCCACAAGGAAAGAGACCACTAGGAAGGCAAAGATGTAGGTGGGAAGATAATATTAAGGTGGTTCTTAGAGAGATAGGTTGGGGTGGTATGGGCCGGTTTCATCTGGCTTAGATATGGGCCAGTCGCGGGCTATTTGGAAGATGGTAGTGAACCTTAGGATTGGGAAATTCTTGTGTATTCGAGGTACTGGTGGCTTCTCAACAGGAATTAATTTCTTTTTGAACACTAGGATTCCATAATTACAAGAGATCCCAGCCCCTGAAATATGTGGACGTGTAGGTGTTCAGGTCGCGCCTGTCAGCCTTGATGATTTACATAGTGTGTTGGCAGCCGAGGAGGATGTACGAGTATATACGTACGTAACCGCCAATGGTATTTCGCTAAACGTATGTCTCCGGGAAAATCCTTCACATGTGACTTCAGGCTGTACGCTGAAATCATTTCGTATGTATTTTGGAGCATAATTGATGTAACTTTATTATTCCGTTGGAATTGTCATCAAACGCTCGGTAGGGTCAGAAAGACAATTACGTATCCTCTACCACGGCGCGAAAGGCACCTGTCAGCAAACTTCAACATTCGAGGAGTGTATTCTTTGAGTTGCGGCGTATAGTCTGCTACAAGTTTGTCGGCTTTCTGGTGGAACGTAGTGATTCCATCTTCAGGCCGAAGAATACGGCCTGAGGGTGGTTTTGAGCCACTTCCGCACCTCCGTGTCAACCTCTTCCGTAATCAGCAAAACGTGTGAACTGCTTTACGTGACGAATAACGTACTTCTCACCGTAAACAGGAAACTTTTTTATGAATATTCATTGCGCTGAGTCCTTTTAGTTACAAAAGAGGACAACAGAACGCTGCTCTTCAGTAGTAAAATCCCGAAGCACGGTCGCCATCTTTACTACTGAAACCACCCTCTGAACATGCGCATCTGCTACCTGAACTGTCAGATGGACTGTGCTGCTACCCAGTGATACACACAAAAAGCCTATTACGTCCATTACAGCTGTTTTGCTTCCATTTATGACCTATTTACTGACTCTCCCACGTATTTTAGTCACGGATTTAGTTTGATTCCACCTGTTCGAGCTGATTTACCGACGTTTCGGAGGAACGTGCTGAAGCCCTCCTAAGGGTCGAACAGTATCCCCAACCAGCAAGAGAGTTCGACATTGAAGATAGGATCAGTACGTTTCTTTCAGAAGGTCCGTTAACTTCTACCAGGCTTCACGGCGTTGCATCCTAGAAGATGGGTACTCTTCTTACTTGAATTTGTTTTTGTGATGTTCCGTGCCGTAGTGTGGTCGTCTTTGGTCGGTTGTACCGTCGCTAGTCCCGATCCCAATGAAAAACTCTGTTCACAATTGAGCGCATACTCTAGAAAACACATGGCATTTAGGGAGGCAGATGAGTGCGTTCAAACAACACTTGACAGTTTCTTCAAACCTGCAGTTTTACGTTCAAAAACAAGTACAGCTTCTGAGTCTTTATCGAAGAATAAATGTATTGTCTTTTTATAGTTTTTAAATAAAGGCTCTCCAGTGATATTTTGTTATTTATTTTCATCAACAGTATTTATATCATTAAATTTTCTATTTATTTGTGTTCTAAGCTTATTTGTCTTTTAGGGCATCTTTTTGCTTCACTAATCCGGATTATCGTTTAATCCGGGTGACCTCCCCTCATTAATTCGGACTAGCGAGAGTTTACTGCACTTCCAGCTATGAATTGTCAGTACCTTGGACGAATTATTACATGTTTTGATTCTAATGGCCTACATGGACCCGAATTACAACAGCAGTTGATTCATGTGTAATGAAGCGCGTTTGTATTCTAACTATAAACATTTCTCGCGGTGGATGTATGGCGCTACGCAGCAGAGGCCTGTCGAGTTGCAACCCGAAGGGTAAATTTAGGCAGTCGTTCGGCCAATAAAAAACACATGTTCCGTAAGCAACAGTTATCATTGCTAAAATTAAATTATAAACATAGGATGTTTAGCCAACCTGCTTTCCGAGTAAACATCTCCCGAGCTATGAGCATCCCATGGATTTCTTTTCCAGGGAGGTAAGGCACACGGTTTGTCTACATACTTAAGGTTTAACCCTCAGTTCGTACGTCACAGGAAACACATTACGTCTCCGCAACAATGCCCAACCGGTTAATGCTGTATGGGGGCACTGTCACTGTCTACTGTGAGACTCACACGAGTCTTATGTTACGACCGACGGTGAGTCGGCCAGTCTGTCTTGGAATAAAGCACCCATGTGGGGCTTACGGCCATATTCCTATTACTGCCAGACAGTTGCGGGTTTGTTGATGTGGAGCGCTTTCTGACGAGAGGACGGGTCTGTCGCTTACAATTGCTGCTGGTTCTCGCCAGCGCAGTCATTTTCTGGTCCGAGTCCCGTGGAACCCGCGACCATATTTTCGAGAACCATACGGAATACACAAGTAGTGTATAAAGTTCCAGTTCGTACGTCAGAGGAAACATATTACGTCACCGTTACAAAGCCCAACCGGTTAATGCTGTTAAGGGAATCAGTCTCTGTTTATTGTGAGAACCATAAGGAACACACAAATACATTCTGTGGGCAGAAAACTCAGTTCATACCTCACAGGAAGCATTACGTCACCGTTACAAAGCCCAACCGGTTAATGCTGTTTAGGGAAACAGTCGCTGTTTATTGTGAGAACCATACGGAACACAGAAATACACTCTGTGGGCAGAGTGCAGAGTTTAGGTATGTTAACGCAGGAGGTTGGGCTGTAAAAGGTTAACCTTTTAGAATTGTTTTGCTGATCACCCAAGAGCAGGCTTGCTCAACCCTTTTTTGTTGCATGGGAAAACTTAGGCAAAATTTGGTGTTTGTGCGGATAATTTGAAGTTCAGTACCTAAAATGTAGCATGTATAAATACACTTATATATTTTTATATGCGTATTTTCCTGTGCTAAGTAAAGAACGCCATCAAGCTGAGCCCTTCTTGAGAAGCCGCCAGTTGCTCAGCTACTTAAGTATTTCCCACCGTTTTATGGAACCCAAATGTTCATTAACATGTTCACTAGAGCTCATTACCGGTCCCTATCCTGAGCCAGATCGATCCAGTCCATACCAGCACGTCCTATCTCTAAGATCCCGTTCAAGTCTCAGGACCTGTGTAACATTTCATAACAAAATTATTTTTTTACGGTGAGGAGTTGGTAGTACCATGCCCAACTCCCAAAGCTGGATGACCACTTCCTGTCGACTGTCTGCGACTGCTTATTCAATATACTCGCAGGTTCCCTCCATGTCTGGAGGCCGTCTCCTCCAT
This sequence comes from Cryptotermes secundus, assembly GCF_002891405.2. Classification (NCBI taxonomy): domain Eukaryota; kingdom Metazoa; phylum Arthropoda; class Insecta; order Blattodea; family Kalotermitidae; genus Cryptotermes; species Cryptotermes secundus. Next base: position 256,621 of record NW_019731261.1, on the reverse strand, counting down.
CCGCAGCCCGAGGGCGCGCCATGCCGTGGTGATAAGGGACCCACCAAACGTGGATATTGTCTGTACAGTATATACAGTAGAATCCAATGATAGGACGTGTTTATTTTCAGCACGTTATTACAAAATTAGTTGGTAAGATATGTCTCCGGAAACAGAAGCTCATAACGTTTTGAAAATATTAAAAGCATTTCCATAAAATAAATCCTAAAGAAGGAAAAGAGACGATGTAAGTTGATTCACATACAGGGGGGATTTTTGCTTTATTGACCGGTTCAACGGCTCTGCGTTTCACGGCGGCTAGTGTGCCGCTTTCTGCGAGGCGCATACCAGTTTTACCGATGAATCAGCATGTCTGACGGCCGATAACGTTCGGTATGAAGTAGTTATAATTCATAGATCGCAGGTGTTGAAAGTGCTGTCCTCTCTACACTTACAATTTTTTTTCCACTTAATTATTTCGTTAAACACACTGGTACAACAAACCTTCTTACACTTACAGCACACCAGGCACCAACTTTCACTGGATGGAGCTGGACTTCTTGGATTAGATATGGATTCTGTGATCTCCAGTAGCTATTATTTTGCGTATTTACGTATCCCTGCAAGTGAAATAACGTTTCATAAAAAAGAATGTCATTTGCGGTTCTATCTCACCTTCGACGACAGACTGTGGAAACCAGCTGCAAAAATGACCCATAATAGCTGGATCACGCCGCTGCAAGGTGTTCGTGGGTTGCTGTTGCTTTATAGGGTCTAAGCTTCAGCAATTGTGTTGCCGTTCTTGCACTAGACTCTGACACTCCAGCCTCTTGAGCTAGACGTTTCAGCGATTTTTTAGGCGTATGTTCAAGTGTGGCCCCTGTGTCATTAACTTTTCCTCAGTAAGCACTTGGCGCTTTTTTTTTTTTTTTTGTTCCTTGACTATTAAGATTCCTGTTGTTCTAAATTTATTCATCAAATTTTGAATTTGTGTCTGCTGGGAACTCTTTTCATCACGAAATTTTCGCCGACACTTTCCAGCAGACCCGTATTTCACGTAGGTGTCATACAGAAATACTTGTTGCTCTAAAGTATACCGCCTCATGATGTACCGCGCTGCCGACTACCTGTTAACTGGGAACAAATGGCTAATGGCGCTGTTAACTGATGTTCACAACTCGTAAACTGCACCGCTCGCCATGAAACATAATTCCGTTAAGCATTTTTTATTGCTTTCTTGGCCACATTTATCATTTATGTTATTATTGTTGTAGGTGACATAAATGATAAATGTGGCCAAGAAAGCAATAGAATAAAAAAATACTGCGATATTAAAATTTAGGACTTTTTTCACTTACGTCGCTTATGAACTTATTTAAGCCATACAAAGTACGGATACTCGTTAAACTGGACGGTAAACGAGGCCCTCCGACAAGAACTAGAGCTGCAGGCGGTACTGGTAGCAGCTAGACCTCATGAAGATAGCACCAAGACATACCGGAAGTACCGATCGCCCCACACCCAACACGTGACAATTTTGACTTAGTTCATCCTGGTCTGTCACACTGGCAGTAGTATCAAGGAATATTAACACCGTCCAGTGTGATCCTTTATATGTTTCGGTCTGAGATGGTCGCTCCGACAGAAACATGCAAAGGATGAAAGTTAAAAAAAAACAGTCACACTGGACGTCGTTAATAATCTTTTATACTAGGAATTTAAACTATTTTTGTCTAAGTAAGATTTTATTTTTTCACGGCGGTGACCGCGAAGAAAGCCATCTTCTGGGATGTGGCACCATGTGTCATCCGACGTTTCGGAGGAACTTATCGCCTACACTGCGCCACATCCCAGAAGACGGCATTCTTCATACTTTTGTGTAGGATTGTATCTGCTATACATCCTTGAGTAAAGTATAAATGAATCTACCGTTGGTGGTCATAATGGCTCAAGAACCTGTAATTCAAAAGTCGCTATCTGTGATAGCTGGAAACGGTTTGCGTAGTGAATGTCGGGTTTACTGGAATCAGGTTTCGTATCTGCGTGGATATTTGTGGCGTAGACCAGTCATGCAAACAGTTTGGGTATAAAGTTGGGCGAGCGAACGTCGGTCGGTCGGTCGGTCGGTCTGGTAGATAAAAATAGCCAACCGAGTGGTTTTGGAACTCAAGGACCTCCGTTGCCGCTATGTGCCGGCGAGAGTATGTTCCAATGCTATGTCAAATAGATCAATGAGTTTGCGTGCAGGATGTCAGGCAGCACAAGAATTTCAGTTGCTAACTGTGCACAGTAGAAGACAGCTGTAATCAGATGGAAGGTCTTTTTGTGAAGCACTTCCTCAAGAGGGTGAGTTGACTTCTGTTAACAGATGAGCGCAGGTGTGAGGTGTTGGTTCAAATGCCAGTAACCAATAAGGAAAACGTCTTCCGTCTCTTTGCCACATTAATGCGAACAGTGCATTGTTTTGTTGTAACCGAGTGCGAGAAGAGTGTTATGAACTCCTGATTACGCGGCAAGTTTATCCTGGCTCATTTTAGGATCTTTTTTAAATTCATAATTCGTGAATTGTTATAGCATAGTTAGTTAGGGGCACAATGCTACAAGTCGGAAGTTCGCGGGTTCGATTGCCTATAAAGTCATTGGATTTTTCATTTGACCGAATCTTTCCACCTGCACTATGGCCCTTGGGGTAAAAGGCGTCCGGCCCGCGCGTAAGGCGGTATTTTAATAATGTACATTTTTAATAAATTAATATGTAATTATTTACGAATGCTAATATTGTCATCCAGCAGAACATCATAGTAAATATGGGCCCATATGAGAAGTAAGATGGTTTGCAATTGAAAAGGGCATTTGTTAAACAGCTGAATTCACCTGATGATGACCGAAAATGGTCGAAACATTTTGTGATATTAATAAAACAATTTGAATGGTATACGTTGAGTTGCGTTAGATGAAGAAGCCCAATAGAATAGTTTGCAAGTACGCAACATGGATGCACCCTATAAAGAAGGTGGTTACTTCATATTTCCATTCGCGTAGACTTTGGATTTTGTGTGATTTTATTTTTGCAACAAGAATCACAAAAACTTAATGGGCGTGTTATTCATACACAGTTTTAGTTCCTATGTTTCGGTTGTAATTACTAATATATTTCTGATGCACATATTCTTGTAGTACCTAAATTTTAAGAGAAAACACTAATATATAAAAGGATACAATCTCTGGTACCACATATCTTGACGGTTCCCTTTTACAGGAATTGGCTTTAGATTTGGATACCTACTGTGAATTTCCGGCAGGGGTTAAAAGTGTTTTGTAATCATTGTGCAGTACATTTAATATCACAATGGAACTGTCAGTCTGTGGTTCATGAACCTTTTTTTATTGCTGGTGGGGTGGGACTAAGTCCCTTGTACTGCGGCCACTTCTGGCCTACTGTACCAGCCCCAGATGATAGGTGAGGGTGATTGTGGAGCAATTGGTGGAATGAAGATTGGCAGGGGAAACCGAAGTACTCGGATAAAACCTGCCCCAGCGCCACTTTGTCCACCACAAATCCTACTTGACCAGACCCGGGATCAAACCCGGGCCGCCGCGGTGGTAAGCCAGCGACTAACTGCTTGAGTTATGGCGCGACTTTCATGAACCCTTAGTTGTATATTTTTCTGCCAGAAAAGCATGTGATGGTGCGAGTAACACGTAATCTCCGTTACAGACGGTGAGCGCAACACAGCGGGCTCGACCTCTGGAACCCCTGGAACAAAGTGCCGTCATGGAGACAACCCCCACGCTACAAGTGCGAACGAATAGCGGCGAGGACTTGAGTGACGGCTGTAGGTCGCCAGTTGCTCCAGGACCTGCCACTGTTCGCAACAGAGAGAAGGAAGCTGCGGAAAAGAAGAAGAAGAAGTGGTCACTGGGAGGTTTGTTTCGGAGACGTAAGAAGGATATCAGTTCAGAAAGTAGTTCGCAGGATGAGGAAGAGGAACAAGTACCACGGAAGGGTTTTCTTGCCCGCCGTCGTTCTCGTAGAGAAAAGAGGAAATCTCGAATTAACAGAACAGTTGGCACTTTTGATCACATTGTTGTGAACCCTTTGACTCAGAACCTAAAGTCGCCTGTTCGTACTGAAGGTGGCAGTGCGATACACGACGTGAATGGATGTGTTGGGGATACTAATGCCAATACGTTGCTGAGGGTGAATGAGTGTCAGCATCACGATGATGGGCGGAGAAGCCGAAGTAGAGAGCCTCTACAAGGTGGCAGTATTGATAGGTTGTCTTCACGCTCAAGTCGCGATTCGTACCAGCACCACCTCCGGCAAGACTCCAGCCTGTCCCGTAACAGCAGTGGTGGATCGGGTTCTTTTGAACAGGGCTGTGGTTTTCGACGGGGAAGACGTGACGCTGTTAAAGCGAGAGCCGAAGCACTTCGGGATCGTCAGAGAGCAGAGTCGAGTTCTGGGGATGACGAGTTTTCCACAAGTTCGGCTTTGTCGCGGTTTAAGAGTGATGACGCTTTGTCTGTATCCCATCAAAGGGACGGATCTTTGAACAGGAGATCCCGAGTAGCAAGAACTGAACGTTATATTAAACGCTTATCACGGGACGAAGACGGTCTCATGAAAAGTGATGTTAGAGAAAATGAATTCCAAAGACAGCAGAGACTTTGTAAATCTGACGCAGAAGGAAATCTTAGATCTTCTATCAACAGAAACAGAGGTATTTCCAGCGGTACCAGATGGGCAGCTGTTACTGCTGCTTATCAAGAATCTTGTGATCTTGAGCATCCCAAGTTGCTTATGAGGGCATCTTCGGCTACGCCAAGTCCAGGACATAGTCCACTAGTTAGACCGAAAAATATTTTGCATTACACGAAGTCTGCCCCTCCTTGCCCTCAGGTAGGATATAGTGCATCAACATCAACGTTTCCTCCCCCTCATAGTATTCATTACGCCACACCAGTTACTACCAATAGCTTGGATCGAAAGACTGCACAGCACTGCGTACGTGCTCTCGGGGCTTCACCTTTATTACCATCGAATACAAGCTCAGAGTCTCTTCTGACTGTAGAAATACCTCGTGCCCGCATTAGTGACTACAGGCAAATCAAGCCAAACTTCGAATACGGAATGGGTGGGAGAAGTGACAGAGAATATATCGAACTCCAAAACCCAGGACAGCGAAGCTTGTCGTATGATAGCTACATTAATCGTGTTATGCCCAAGTATGGTTCAGGCCCTGGTGGTCCTTGCCCTACACGCGAGTCAAAGGAAGTGGTGATGCAGTTCCCAGGTTCGAGACTACAACCGTCGCGGAGTTTGGAGTGTAGAAGTGGCAGTTCTGGGTTTGTAGCTGTGAAGCATGGTCCCCCGCCCCCACCCCCGCGTGACCCTCAGCGCCGGTTACTGTGTCCTCCGTCTTGTCAGCAGGACCAATCGAGACCTACGTCATTTGCATGTGATGGCAATAACCATAACCGTTTCCAACTGCAGCAAGAGTACCAGCAACAGACTGATCTCAACACTGCTGGCGTGTCACCATTCGCCATTCCACACATGGTTCACAAAGCCTGCGGTGATTCAACCGGTTGTGATACGCCTTGGACTCCGAACTGCCAGAGACGTTGTAGCTCGGACAACCAGCTAGCCACACTTCATTTCGGCCATCAGCCTCATATTTTGCGTACTCATGCATATAATCCCATCGGTCGTCCTCTGCAGTCATCAGGCACTCCTGAATCAGTTATCCCTGTATCGTATCAACAGCAATACAGTGCAAATGGGAATAAGTTCGTTTTAAGAACTACACCTCCTGATACCTATAGTTCCTCCCCTAAGCAGTCTGTAGCTATGGGGCAACAACAACAACAGTTTCAGTATTTCGCTGATCAACACCCTAGAAGCAGAAGGCCAATCCACATACAGTTTAATAGTGCTGTTTCTGGTAGTGATCAGCCGTATTTGAGTGATTCACAAGTTGTGTTAATGAAACCACCTCATCAGCATCAAGATAAGCGTCACCCTATGCAACACGCCACGGAGTTCTGGCGCCAGAAAGATCAGGAAGGTGTAATAAAGCAAAGAAAATCATTGGTCATTTCACCAAGATTGCCTCTTCATCATACAAGCAGAAACGATCGTTCCAGGTCTAACAGCCCTAGACGGAAGGAACTTCCTATAGGTCAGGTGACAAATTCCAGTTCATCACCCCATATAGCAAAGTCTTCGAAAATTAGGGTTCCACCCCTTTCAATACCTGCAGTGCGCCCTGCAGATTCTCTTAGCTCATTGAGTGGCCATTCTGATATATCCAGTCCAATGCAAATTAGTTCGTCTGGTCAGTTCTCGCCAGATGTTGCTGTGCATGAGAACTATGAATCCTCCGGTGGAATGGATAGTTCGAGAAGAAAAGAAAGCTCGGGCACTCACCGCCCCCTTTCTATGGTTCTCGAGAAATCAGAAACTCCAGATCAGCTGCATCGCCATGAACCAACAGAAGAGGTTCCTTTATTGAAAATTGTAGAACATGATCAACAGCAACAATCTGTCTCTGACTCAGTAACGACAGTGCCACCAGTGCCACCTGCCCGTAGATACTCTCGCCAGAGTTCCGCATCTAGTATTGAAGCCGCTGACTGGATGTCTGAAGATGCTGGAACGTCAGAAGAAGGTCACAAGAAAAAGAGGAAGTCTAGTAATCTGGAAGACGCCCTCACAGAATTGGAAGCCATTTATAAGAGCTTGAAACTGGGTGATGAGGATCTTCTGGACCGTGCTGAAAGAAGAGATCTGCCGGTTGCGCACCAGAAACTTGGCGGTGGTACGTCTGAGATGGCCCAGCCATTGTCATCTTCTTGGGGTGCATCACGTGGAGCAGAGTCCGACTCCGGATACAATTTTAGTTGGGGATCATCCTCTTTTGAATCTGTTTTCGACGGCAGGGATCCACCACAGAGGAAACGTGCTCCCTCTATACGACGGTCAGGTATTCCTGATAAAGTAATGGATGACATGGCATATCGTCGTCTTCATCCAAAAGACCGGCCTGGTTCTCAAGATATCCGAAGCCTTGTGTCCCAAGCAGGTAGTTATCTCGTTGCATCTCCTGCCGCAGCTGCTGCTGTGATAAATCCGGGGGACCTGCCTCAGAAGCCTCTGTATGCTTCAACAAGCCAAGAACCTGATGTAACATTAGATGATGTGGTGTTCAGAAACATTCGTCACGTTAACAACACACTCAAAGTCCCAGATCCACAACCACCGTTCGGAATACCGCTTGGTCCCATTACCCCTGCACCCAATACTGACTATCTCCATGTAATCCCCATTGACAATTATCGTTCAATGTTCAAACCCAGGCGGATACCAGATATTGTGAAAGACGATTTGGCTTATCGTAATTTAAGAAAAGACTCTCAGAAAGAACCTTCTTTTAATTTGCGCAAGATTGCTGCTGATATGAGCAGTATTTTGAACAAAACATTAACCCCTAGTTCTCATTCGAAAAATGACAATTTCTCCATGAGGAAAAGAAGAGCTGTGAGATCTCTTTCGGCTAATATACACAGCCTTGTGAAGAGAGAGCCCTTCATGCTTTCATCCAGAGATAATGAACACGATTTTGAAAAAGCTCAAAGTCTGTCGGATCTCCCTGACGCTTTGCAGGTGGCACAGAGAATTTTAGAAGGAAAGGAGGTAATTGGCGGTGGTTCTGTTAAAGTTCGTAACCTAACAACAGGATCATGTAGTGAACGTTCTGTTGATAAAGATATTTTACCATTGACACAAGAAAGTCGCCGTTTGTGCCGTTCGCCAGGCAGTAGCTGGGCTGAGCGTGCCTCCCTCTCAGACTATGGTGACAGATCGTCTTTCTTCGCTAATACAAGCACGGAAACACTTACCGACAGTAGGCCCAATCTCCTGCAGCAGGATCCAGGGTCAGATAAAAGGCACAGCTGGCAGCAGAGACTCAGGGTGTTTATTCCATCAAGTACAGTCAGTGACAGTAATGAAGATAACTTTGTTCCGTGTGATATAACTTCCGCACAGAGACCACCACCCCCGCCAACTCCCGAAAGGAATTCTAGTCTTTTATTATCAGAATGCAATAAAGCAGATATTCATCAGAGACCACCACTTCCTCCTACCCCTGAAAGAAGTTCGTCGCGACGCCCGTCATTAGATCAGAATAAAGTTATGTCCACACTTACTCAGATGTCACCATCTGTAACACCTGACAGGGAAAGTCCTCGGCAACCACAAGACCACAGCCGAGCGTATGCCTCTAAAACGGACGAATCTGCGATTCCGGCTTCTGTTCTTGATAAACGTTCCGCTCGTAACTCGCTTGACTTGAGGTCTAGCAAATCTTTATCTCCAATGGACTCGTCATTGCCCATCCCAGAGGCAGTTCCAGGATCTCCTATAAATGAAAGACAACTTGAGGAGCTTCTATCAGCTCTAGCTCGAGAAGCTAAAGCGACTAGTGAGAAACTGGAACGTGAACTCGAGGAACTACAGGGAAATTCTCAGCAAGGGACCGACACTGCAGAACAACCAGTGCTAGAGAAAGATCATCAGTTGACTGAAGGACAAAGACCTGAGTGTCAAGTAGGGAAGAAACTCTCACAAACTGGTGAGGAGAAGTACGAACTCCAAGAACAGAAGTCGGTAATACTACAAGGAGAATGTAAATTGGAAAACCAAAAGATTGGAGATCAGAAGTCACAGCCTCAGATGGAAGTACAGCAAGAGCAGGAGAAACAGTCAAACCAGGAGTCACAAGAACGTGAGAGAGGACAGATAAGTGAAGGCTCCAAACAGTATGGATCGGTCTCGAAATCTCAGTGTACGGGGAAGAAAGATAATGTTTTGAGGGAAATGGTTAAAGGAAGCGATAAACCATCTCCATTGTGCCATACGCAGGTTGAGAGTTCAAGTACGATTACTCAGTCTACAGAGAAGCGCGTTACGAAAGAGAGTCTTCACATAGAAGAATCGCCGTGTGACAAGAAATTCGAACAAACCCCGAGTAACTTAAGTGAAGATACCGATGCGGCAGGCAAAGAACAGAGGTCAGACATTGTCCCTAACATCGTTGACTCCGGCCGAGATGCACATCATGAAGTGCCGCGTGGTAATGCTGACACATCGAAGGAAAACACAGGTCATTGCGATGAGACAGATTCGTCGAATAATACTGCAAGCCGGTGTGATGACTCTGATGCCTCTTTCAAAACTGCGAGGGTGGAGTCAAGTAGCCCGTCACTGAATCATGACCACGAAGGGGACACAGGTGAAGTCACGGAGCCACAACAAAGAAGCACCGCAGCTAATGAACCTGTAGAAACGAATGCGAATGCGCAGTTTTCAGAATCTCTTGAAGAACAAATTTCCAAAAGTGCCGAAACTCAGGACCTCAGTCTGTCAGCATCTGAGCTCGAGTGCGGTGTTCAGTGCGCAAAGGTTGCCGCCGCCAGCGGTGATGTTGAAGTTTCTAATGAACTCGATAATTCAGCTGCAGAACGCCAGATGTCGAAGAGTTGCGCAGAAGGTGAGACGTTAGGAGCATCAGCATCGCCTTCTGCAGCAGCAGCAGCCGGTTGGTATTGTCTTCCTCCGGTAGCGGATCCTGCCACTGTGTTGGTTGCATGCTCCTACTGCATTGCATGTGTGCACCAGATCGCGGGCCTCGACTGCTTGACAGTTCTCAGTATCATCCTTGCCGTCGTATCCCTGGTAGCAGCCCTAGTCCTGTAGCACCGCACATTTGGCACACCTGCGATAGAAATCAGTCACCACAATTTCACAGAACTGTCACGTTGGTGTTCACCAGTACAGATGCAGCCTTGGGTCCACCGCGCACCCCTTGAGCACCCCTGCCGTATATAGACTCATCTAGTTCCTGCACTTGCCATAAGAAGTAAGTCGCAAGTTGTTGCCTCCTTGACACTTTGCTGAAGTCATTTCGAATGGATAGCCGTGGGCCACTGTCAAGCTCTGAACAGCGGGATTAGACCGTTGTATGTGTCAGGCCGCGTGCGGTGGCGTAGTTGCTTTAGGCACCATGCTACAAGCCGGAAGGTCACAGGTTCGATTCCTGATGAGGTTATTGAATTTTTCAGTTGATGTAATCCTTCCAGCCGCGCCGTGGCCTTGGGGTCGACTCAGCCTCTAACATAAATTAGTACCAGGAATCTTCTGGGGGTATAGGTGCGGCCGGCGCGTAAGGCTAACAGCCTCACAAACATCTGTGAGCCTCGACGTCATTCTCATTCTACCATTTACATTTATCTGGGATGTACGATTCAGTAAGTACCAATCATCGGATGAGAACCTGTTTGTGACAGATTTAAAAAGGATTACCGTTCTATTCAAAACAGCACACTTCGCAATATTGGGTGAACAGTTTCTGATAGGGCCAGTCACAGTGGCCGGACCGTCTAAAGGCATGGTGTTCAAATCCGGCCCCTCCATAGCTCAAGCGGTTAGTCGATGGCTTCCCACTGGGGCGGCCTGGGTTCGATCTCGGGTGTGGTTAAGTGGGATTTGTGGTGGACAAAATGGCTCTGGGTCAGGTTTTCCCCGAGTACTTAGGTTTCCCCTGCCAATCTTCATTCCACCAAATTTTCCATCATCATAATCACCTGACGCAGATGCAATAGGCCAATCAGTGGCCGCCGTGCCGAGTGGACCCAGCTGGACTTCACCCCCCACTATGCGAAAAAAATTGGGTTCAAATTCCACTCAAGGCATGGACGTCTATGTGTGCGTTTATTCAGTGTTTATATTGTTCTGTGTAGATAGCGGTCTTGCGTCGGGCTGATCCCTCGTCCGGAGAGTCCTGCCGACTGTTTAAGATTAAGAAATTTAAGTGAAACGAAGCGTTTCGCATATGCCCTGTGCTCCAAGTGGGGGCAGCAGAAATGAAGATAGATACATGGATAGCGTGTCCAAAAATGACTTTGGCAGAATTACATCAGTTAGAGCACGTATAATTATCTACTGGTAGCCATTATATTAGCTCTTAATCAAGATCCCAGGTATGTGAAGGGCGGTGACAGATTCTGTTACGGATGTGCCCTACTCTGCAAGTCGTAGACCATTGTAACCGGGATGACAGAGCTTGCACTTATCTTGTGGCAAGTCAGAAACTAAGTGACGTCCGTGTTGCACGTAATCAGTATATTAATATATATATGTTCTGAGATTTTATGCCTTCAAGTGTCAGTTTCTGTCCAGAGTCAATTATTGTTAGTATAAAAATATTTGTCCACAATTTGACCTCTGTTCATGGGTTATTTATGGACGCTTTCAGTATGAAGGTTGTACAACGCCTGTGGTTTTTGTTACAGTTAATGAGCTGTACATGGGCATTTCTAGTGTCTTCATTTTAAATTCTTTTCATGGTTCTGATACACCAAATGCTTGTCTTAACGAACTGGTTCCATTATACTAAATGTGAGCAGACTTTTTTTATTATGTACAACAAAGTGGCTGTTAATGTTTTACACATTGTTGCATATTAACATTTGTAATCCCCAAACTCGTTTACCCTGACTTGACCATGCCTCAAATAAGTGGTGTCTGTGATAGACGGGGTCCTGTGCAGACTGTGTGATTACAAAATCTCGTAACTGCCTAACTGTGAACTTTTGAAAATTACCTTAATATTAAGTTTTGTGATGTTTGTTTTGTAATTATGTGTGAAGTGATAATTTTAATGATGCAGATAGTCGATTATGGTGGTGTAGACAGCGATCAATTAATCTCTGTACTGAGATTTTCAGAAATCCTGTGTAAAATATTTCAGTTTATGAAACTGTAATACGCTGTGTATGAATTGAGGTACGATCTACATGGACGCTATGATACTTTTTTTTTTGAGCGTCGGTAAACGCGAACAACTAACCTCCCTTTTCCAAAATTACAACTCTTCCACGTTATAAATATGTGTTAAGTTTGTTTTTGTTGTCCCTGGCCGTAATATATAGGCCTACGTTTTATATAAATAACAATTGATGCCAAAGTAAACAAAGCTAATTTCTTGAATCAGACCAAATTAATAAGATTTGAGGTTTTCACGGCGGTGACTAAAGAATTCCGTCTTCTGGGACGTGGCGTTATGTATATCCTGTGTGAACCGACGTTTCGGAGAAATGTATCGCCTCCATCTTCACGGTAGAAAAATCCGCGAGCGAGGAACCAGCGTGAGGACGTGGGTGCAGACTGCAGCCACCTGGTCACCCTGAAGATTGAGACGATACTTTCTTCCGAAACGTCTGTTCATAAAGATGTACAAGGTGCCACATCCCAAAAGACGGAATTCTTCAGACTGAATTTGTCTATGTATATTTAATAAAGTTACCCTGCCAGTACAACGCGGGTGTCAAGCATAACCTCAGACAACAGACAAAGTCGAATAGAATTTCGGCACATTAACAGTCAGTTTTTTTTTCCTGAAACCATACATGGAAGCGTTAGTGAATCATAATTGTAGATATATATGGATATTAATTGACAAAGCATGTAGCATGGTTTTATTTTGTATGATGTGCAATTGTTATGTATGATTGATTTTACCATTTACTAAGATCAGAGTTCAAGAAATGCTTGTTCGCTTTCACATCCTTTCCTGTAGAAAGCAATAAAGAAATGTACAGCACCTGCACGTATATGTACTGTTTATTTGTACCTTTAGCAGTAGCCGATAAGTACCACGTAAGTATTACATGAATTCAAAGTGAACTGCCCTGAAGGCCACATTTGTTGCTGAAGTGTGTTGTTGCATAGCGGTGTGTGATGTTGTGTTGTTTTCTTGTGTACGCTGGAATTAATGAACTTCTGAAGTCTCAAGTTAAAAATACATGTAACTACAGAGAAAATCATAACAAATGCATGTTCTTTGATTATTATCGTGTGTCGAAAAGGTCTTTTAGGGTGTGTCACTGTGACATGGTGACGTATGTAGTTGTGATTGTCGTTATAAAGCAGATTATGTTTTTAACATGCGATGGGGACCAAACTCAGCAGTATGTTAATGCGTTATGTTGTTATAGGAGGAATCTACCACTGCACTATTTTTATGAAAATTATATTTTTATGAAACTGACCCTTATTGCAGTATTCCTGCTTGTGACACCTTGTAACATTGGAGGTGGATATTAACATTTCCATCTTCAGATTTGACTGTAATATCCATATCCAAGGCTACAGGCTGTCACAGGTCACAGAATCATAGATCTTACGCCTTGAAGACGTGGTGAAACTTGTGTTGTTTAATGTCGCCAGAGTTTTATTATTTTATTGTGTTACGCCACTTAAGTTACTTTGACATCAGTCTCTGTGTTCCTTATCCTATGACGTTCCTAGAATGGTGTATACCATAGTTTTTAATTACATTTTTTACCAGGGTTGGCCAGGATACTGCCCACGTTGGACAGTTCAGCAGTCGTTTTGACTAGTGCGCAAAAAAAGTTAACCTCTGGCATTTCTCGGAATCCATTTCACAAGCAAATAAATTCGTCTTAAAATTTTGTATTTAATCTGGAATTATGTTTCAAACATACATAATGCAAGGGGGTACTAATTTGTTCCAAAGTTAGGGGAAACCGGGGTATATTGCAACAAATATTAAAATCTCTTTCTTTCTCTCTCGCTTTTGTTTAATGAATACTGTTGTTGCATTTCAGTTTATATTTATTTTTGGATATAAATAGGAAGCTTTACATTGGATAGGGGCTGGGTGGGCCCCATAGCTGGAATGGACGCTGTTTAGGAAAAATCTTTCCTCCTGCCGGAAATCGAACCCCGGCCGTCCATCTCGTTGTTACACCGACTGAGCTGTCCCGGCTCCTAATTCAGTCACACATTCTCAGAATTTCAGTCATACAGATGATAGATTCGTTCAGTTGACAGGCCAAATCCATCGTTAAGTCTCGCGACGTGGGCCACATTCATGACCCGAGCAGTGTTCGAAGCCGAGATCGCAGTGTGTACGATGCCGATGCCAGTTGTCCTTTATAATGTACATTTCTTGTTACGTAACATAGTCACTTCCGGTGTATGTGTTCTCCCAAAGGGTAATTCGTCACATCTGAACGAGTTCCTCTACGTCAGAGGCAGCTTTTTACCAAGTGTTCAGCAGGGTATGATTTCCGATTGTGCTTTGTTGGGTGCTTTTTCCCCCCCCCCCCTCCTTTTCAGGATTTGCGTCAAAGTTAATTTACGTCTTCGGGCTTCCAGCATCCCAGTGACAATCTAGAACCTTAGACGACACTATGTAAGATTTGAGGCTTTCACGGCGGTGACTATGAAGAANCTTCTACCCTGAAGATGGGGGCGATACGTTCCTCCGAAACGTCGGTTAACACCACATATACACGGTTGCCAAATCCCAGAAGACTGCTTTCTTCTTAGACGACAAGTTTTGGCTTATCGGGGCGGGAAGCTACAGTTAACGCGCAGTTGGTCCCGCCCAAACCCTGTATTCACTCCTGTCCCACGCCAGGCCCATCATATCCTCTTTGACTTCATCTCTAAAAGATTCTCACAGCCGTAGTTGTGAAGTGTTCTGTCTTCTGGGATATAGCGCCCTGAAGTCCGTTGAAAGTCAACCGACGTTTCGGAGGGATATATTGTTTCCATCTTAAGGATTGAAGAATAAGCGAAGCAAGAAACCGGCATAGAGCATGGAAGATTAGCTCTGCATATACCTGTTTAATGCTTCGCTTATTCTTCAATCCTTAAGATGGAAACAGTATATTCCTCCGAAACGTCGGTAGACTTTCAACGTACTACACGGCGTTATAGCTAATAAATTAGAACGTTTGCTAGATTATGTTATCAGCTTGAAGGAAAAATAGGCCTACCTATAGTTGTATTAATTTTACTTTGTCCAGGAAAATATTATGACTTATTTGCGCTATGCAGGACGCCCCTTGACCTATAGTTTTCAAACCGGAAACCAAATGAAACTGCTTACGGAATATCAATAAATCTATCAGGACATCAATGCGGCGAGTACAGCGTTGCCAAATAAAACTTTTTGAGTTACACTTTCATAATCCATAAGCACTTTTATTTTGTTATTTCCGGTTTGAGAATTATGGGCCACGGAAACCCCGACAATAATTTAGAATCAATATATATATATATTTTTTTTAACTGCATATGTATAGGCATATTGTTTCCGACGAATTAATGAATCATAGCCGAAATGGGTAAAGTACTCAGTTTACTTGTGATGATGTGCCGCTATTTGTGGAGTCTCAGCGCCCACGTCATCCTATCCATATATCCACAGTGTACGCACAGCGCCAAGGTTCGCAACGTGTCCAACTTGCATACTTCCTGGGGGTATAGCTGGGCCACCCTCTCGGGGTACGGGGACATAAATACAGAGACCTGGTCCTCCAGGTTAGCGGTTGAACACATGGCTGACGACCTTGCCCTATATAAGAAAATTATTGTCACTAAATCCAAAGAAGTGAAACCCAGATTGTCGAAGTAGACACTAAGGGGTTCTGACGATGGTGCATAGCATTCGGAATTACTGGGCTTTTGGACCGTGTCCATCGTCCAGTATTCTAGAGACTAGTGACTGAGGTTAGCTCTTTCTAAGGGACCCAACAGAGTTTGTATCTTCTCCGTTCATCTGAGGATGGAAACAGATCCAGTTTTCGAAACGTTGTGTTTTCTGATTTCTAGAATACCGGACGATGGGCAAAGTCCAAATACCGAGTAATTCCGGATTTCTAATTCACTGGTTCTCAACCTTTGCGGGACCGCGGCCCGGTAATTTATTTTTTTATATAAGACGAAGGCCAGGAACTCTGACCACTAGAACACAGAAGCGGTCAGTGATTCTGATAAACATGAATAAATATAATAAACTTTATCGACGCGTCTTTGCCTTATTTACTGTAAATGAATGGGGTCACGCCGTAGCGTAGTTGGTTGAGGCACTATGCTACAAGTCAGAAGGCCACCGGTTCGATTCCCGATGAGGTCATTGGATTTTTCAATTGACCTAACCTTCCAGCCGCATTATGGCCCTGGGGTCGACTCAGCCTCTAACAAATGAGTACCACGAATCATCCTGGGGGCTAAAGGGCGGGAGGCGCGTACTGCTGACAACCTCACCACCATCTGTTAGCCGACTGTCTAGAAAATGTGGCAGCCTCGACGGCCTGTTAGAGGGATAGCTTTACTTTTTTTTTACTGTACAAGAGTTCTCTGCTCTGACGAGTACTAGCAGCCGTAATCCTAGTGAGAGTGTAAAGCTTAATTTTGCAACACGTATCTCTGCAGTTGGGGAGTTGCGCACCTACGAAGTAAACTTGTAAAATTTCCCAAGGCAGGCCAATTTACTCTCTCTGGTTCAGTGATATACACGTATATGAAAGCATGGTATCACTGACAATCAACTAATGGATTTAGGTTCCGGAACGGCAAAGAAAAAGTAGAAATCACAAATTCTAGTAATTGAACGATACATGTAAGCCTCTAAAACTAGACTGTGCCGTAACATTTGGGAACTCTTTCATGTATAAGAAATACCAGTGAAAGTTTGCTAAAATTGTTTAAAAATAGTATAGAAGATAAACACGACAGCAGGACGAACTGAATGGGCGATGTCGCATTCGTTTATTTCCCCGCGGTCAGTTCTCAAGCCAAGCCGTGGAGCGAATGCACTTCGATATAAAACTTGGTATGAGCGGCCTTCAAAAAGCAAGGATACCGAGTGTTATCTGTTCATTACATGAGGATGAGGTCGACTCGTTTATAAAAACAACGATTTAAGTAAATTCATATAATCGTATGGGTGCAAACAGATGGCGTTGCACAGCGCATTGTATGTAAAGTTGTCCCTGTGCTTAACTAATTAAGCACTACGCCATGAAAGCGTATGGGGAGCGGATGTATAGATCCACATTTTCTTGACTTCGGTACTAGTTGGGAATGAGTGGTTAGCTTCACGCTCCGGCCGTTTTACCCCCGGACAAAGAGCCTCCGGTACCCATTGGAGAGGAGACCGGATGAACCCCGGAACCGGTCTGGACAAATTCCAGAAAATATTTTACTCAAACTCCGGCCCCTTGGTTGTCCATCCCGTAGCCAGACGCTATACTGACTACTGTATCCCGGCTTCTCAAGACTGCTAAAGCTATAAACTTTAATCTTCAGGTGTTTGCTAGGAGAATGAAAGAAAGGAAAACATCCTGAACAGAATGGTTGCGCAGATCCTCAAAATTCGATCTGTTTTGAACGTACCGAATGATGTTTTGATTTCAGAGTGTCATTTGCAAATTTTAACCTGTCTTCACTTTCAAATGATATAATACGTAGTATGTCGGTTTCCTCTCCATTGTGACAGTGACACGTTATCCAGAGTGGCCCGGAAATCAAGGAACTGGTTACTGAAGTGTGAACAAAAACACACGAAAATTTCTTTGTAATTTACTAAATTTACAGAAGTGTTGCGCACAGCTCACAACGCTGTGATACCATTCTGCAAATTGACTGGCAGTTTTAAGTCTGAAGATGCCCGTTAATACGAGAGATCTTTTTAGGTTAACTGACTTCTGGGCCACTCTGTATGTATATACTTGGCTTTCTCTGCGTTTATTTCTAGACCAACCTTCGTGCCAGGGTTTAACATAGTTCCCCAGTGTCTCCTTGTGATATTTATATTTTCGTCCAATAAATTAACTCGATGAGTGTAGAGCAAAAGTTATGGCACATATGTAACGAGAAATTATACTCTCTTACCTGTGTCCTTTGGCTTTACGGTCCTTTAAGAGCATTGGCCTCCTTTATGACATATACCAGGACTTCTCTCTTATTCGCCTCTTGGCCCCATCTCTGTATTGTGGTTAGTCGTGTGATTATGAATAAGAACACGGAGTTTTTTAACATAAGTTTGTATGACGTCTGACCGCTGACATTTACTTGTAGTTTTTGTAAACTGGACGATGTTTGTTTTGTTGAATTCTGTGTATCCTTGAACGAAATTCGAATATCTTAGACAGTACGGGGGCACGCCGTAGTGTAGTTGGTTGGGGCACAATGCTACAAGCTGGAAGATCGCAGGTTCAAGTCCCGATGAGGGAATTGGATTTTCTAACTGATCCTTCTAGCCTCACTATGGCCCTGGGGTCAACTCAGCCTCTAAGAGAAATGAGCACCAGGAATCTTCCTGGCGGTTAAAGGACGGCTGGCGCGTAAGGCTGACGCCCTCACCGCCGTCTGTGAGCAGATTATCTAGATAATGTGGGAACCTCGACGTCTCACAACCTTATGGGCCTACATAGCCTGTTACAGGGATAGCTTTTTACTTATTTTTAAGATAATATGTCTTTTTATTTCCAAATATTGACACAGATGTGCTAGTAACTCGCTTAGTGTCAGTCCGACATAATCCACACAGTGCATGTTGGCATTCCTGGGCTGCGGATAAGCCAGTACATTCTTAGAGTCTCGTGAGAGTGAAATATGGTGATGGGTCCCACGAGTCTCGGAACCAAGAATCGCTATGCTGGCGAGGCCCAGCAGTCAGATACATTCTTGTCAGAACTGGTGGGGCTGTCGTCTGAGGAGTGCACCAGAAATTATTTGGGCATGTGGGCGCATATTGTGGTTATGACATCAGTTTGTCGCGTTACGTAATGTGCATCAACCCTACCGCTTTTGAGACTTGTGGTTCTCACGCCACTGACTATGAAGAGTGGGCCTCCTATCGTCAGGGATGTGACGTCGTGTAGTGTGGTAGAAGTCTACCGACGACGGAACGTAAGAGTAAGTACTGCGCTTGCTGATTGTGTTTTGTTTGTTTGTTTGTTTGTTTTGCGTGGTTTACTCTTCGAACCTGAAGATCGAAACAGTACATTTTCTGAAACTTCTGTAAATTTATACCAGACTACACGGTATCACATCTCAAAAGACGGAACTCTTCAACCCCACAGTTCCCTTTTTTTATTACCTGTGTCCTGTTGTATAATTTGTGTGTGTTCCATGTGAATATCTGAAACAGTGGTTTCCAAACTTTCTGATATGACGGTTCCCCCTTTTTGGGTTTCACCAAACCCATCAGAGTCCCCCCCCCTTTTTTTTACTGAAATAAGCTTAAACCTCTAACCTTTCATCTATATTCTTGCATGTGATTAGCTGACTAGCAATTAATGCCACACTAGAACTGTGAGTAAAAGAAATCAAAATTTTAGAATGAAAACGTCGATTAGTGTTCTTTAAACTTCAGTCTAACTATATGTACCACCCGCTTTAACATACCAAACTCTGTATTCTGGCCACAGAGCGTATTTATGTGTTCCGTATGGTTCTCACAGTAAACAGCGACTGTTTCCCTAAACAGCATTAACCGGTTGGGCTTTGTAGCTGTGACGTAATGTTTCCTGTGAGGTACGAACTGAATTTCTATATATCATTTAAAAAAATTAATTTCGCTCTCTGTCCAATGGAGCGCTCTAAATTAAGTTGCAAACCACTGTTACAAAGCAGCAGAATGTGTTGACATTTCCCTGAACACGTGCTGACAGTTGTGGCCTGGCTTCACCCCTAACTATCCTTCGTGTCTTCTTGTCTAACACAGTACTTGGTTACAGGAACACGAGATCTGAGTTGCTTTCCAGCTTCTTGTGTTGTTTGTTTGGAGTGAGCTAACGATTTTCTACTGTTCTTTATTATAGGTGTTGTGTAATATGCAGGCAGCCTCTCCCCACTAGCTTACCGTGTCCAATAGAAGTGTCATTCTCGTCTGAAAGGTAACTTGGAGGTGAACTTTTGTCTATGCTATATCTGTTGCTTGTGGGAGAACGGTAGAATTGAGTCAGTATTGCACTGGTCTTACAGGCAGTAGTTCGGCTCAGTCGGTATAGCAGCATTCAATGTCTCCCAGTTTTGAAGTTCTGTTTCTGATGCATGTGTAATGTAGGTAAAGTTGTACCTGTACTTAATTAATTAATCAATCACTACGCTATGAAGGCGTATGGGGAGTGGATGTATAGATCCACGTTTCCTTGACCTCGGCACTAGTTGGAGGTGAGTGGTGAGCTTCACGCCCCGACCGCTTGGCTGGGAGGTTAGGTGGACCCCATAGCCGGTCTGGACGACGTGGAGAAAAGACAGTTCTTTACCCAACTGGGACTCAACTCCGACTCCTCGGTCGTCCAGCCCGTAACCAGTCGCTATCCCGGCTCCTTGTGTAATGGTAGGTTTTAGGTAAATTGTAGTTGGCTTAGAGCCTTCAAGATCTAATGGATCCGCTGTGAATCTTTCCCAGAATTGTGTCGTACCGACTGAGAGGTCGCTTGAAATGTAAACCGACTTCAGTGCGATGTCTGTATGGCACGACATTTGTTTGAAGTTAACACAGCTTCATGGCCGTCCATTGTAAAACTATATAAAAGCACAAAAAACAGTAATTTACATAAATAATGTATTCCTCGAAGTGCCATTTCAAATATAATCGCTGTTTTTTTTTGGTATAACAGACATCCAGTTTGTTTAATTTCCAAGGTTGTCTTTCTGTTACTGTTTTTAAAATATACGTTCTCTTGGAAAGCAGAGACTCCCGAGTGAGAAGGCGCTGTCTCTCCCTTTCTCTAAACTCTCATTTCTGTTTGCAGTAACAATATTTGTGTTGCTTGCTACAAGACACAAGGTAGCGGGTTCGATTCCTGATGAGGTCATTGGATTTTTCAGTTGACGTAATCCCTCTAGTAGCACTATGGCCCTGGGTTCGACTCAGTCTCTAACAGAAATCAGTGCCAGAAATCTTCTTGGAGGTAAAGGTGCGGCCGGCCGGCGCTGACATCCTCACCGCCATCTGTGAGCACGTTGAGCCTGGACGTCTCACAATCCTATGGTCCTCCACGATCTGTTACAGGGATGGCTTTACCTTGTGCTTTTTTTTTAACGTGTCCCCTTTTCCGAAATCACTGATATATCAAAATGTGGTTAATCTTATAAAAGAGATCAACATATACAGTATTATACCTCCTTGCATAGTATTTGAGGCTCTCACAGCTGAGATTGTGAATAGTTTATCTTCTTGGATTCAACGCCCTATAATTCGGTGTCAACTGACGTTCTCAGAAACATGTTACTTCCATCTTCAGGGTTGGATTAATCCAAGCAAGAACACAGCATGAAGTAGGCTTCAAGACGTGTTTGCTGCTTCATGCTTGGATTACTCCAACCCTGAAAATGGAGGTAACATGCTGCTACGAAAGTCGGTTGACACCAAACTACACGGCGTTGTGTTCATGGTTCCTTCTGTGCTTATAGGTCGGCTCTCATCTCATTCGGAGGCGAAGTTAAAAAAATAATCTGCGTTAAACGGTGATCACATCTTCTGGAGGTGACACTGTGTAGTCTGGTGCAAACTTACCGACGTTTAAGAGTAACTTACTTCCTGCATCTTTAGGTTCAAGAGTAAGCCAGGCAAGAAGGCCGCGCCATAGCTCAAGCGGTTAGTCGCTGGTTCTCACCGCGGCGGCCCGGGTTCGATCCCGGGTCTGGTCAAGTGGAATTTGTTGTGGACAAAGTGGCGTTGGGGCGCGTTTTCTTCGAGTACTTCGGTTTCCCCTGACAATCTTCATTGCACCAGATTCTCCATCATCATAATCACCCGAGGCAGGCTACAATAGGCTAATCAGTGGCCGCCTTGCCGATTGGACCCAGTTGGACTCCACCCCTCACTAAGCGAATTTTAATTCAAGCCAGGCAAGAAAATGTGGAAGATATTTAGTACTACAGAGTGTTCAATCAAGGAGGAAACTTCGCATCAACGCTGACCGCGCCCAATATTCCTCACAGATTGCTGCTGTAACTGTAACGTTGCACGTTTATCAGCGCTAGTGACTCATTCTATCAGCAGTTACAGTAACAGTCTGTGAGGAATGTTGGGCCGGATCAGCGGTGTTGCGAAGTTTCCTCCTTGATTGAACGCACTGTACCAGAAGCTATTACTCTTCAACTTATATGCGTTTCATTCAATACGCGCAGCTGTTCCTTCTTTATTTTTAAATGAAACGTCATTTCTGCGTCATTCTGTATAGTTCAGACCGTTAGTCGTGAAAAGGAGATTTATGTTATGTTTCTCAAGCTAACCGATCCTGTTGCAGTTTTAATACAATTGCTGGCTTGGTGTTCGTTATCCATCATGCTGCTTTTATTCAAAACGACGTTTCGGAGACCGGACTGTGCCTCCATCCTTAAGTCACAAGTCGGCCCAAAGGCAGGGTCCTATATCCGAAACGTTGTTTTAAGTGAAAAAGGACACGATGGGTAATGTCCAAAAAGTCAGTCATTGTATTGATATACCCTCGTCCCGAACTCTCAGATTTTATTTGCAGTTTCATTGTTACAGAGGCCCATTTTCCTTTCGAAACACCTTATCGCACGTAATGGAAAGTGTTAATTGTAGAGAAAAGCTTAGGTCACAGTTAAGGTAAAGTTGTCCCTGTGCTTAATCGTTTAAACACTATGTCATGGAAACAAGTGGGTGTTGAGGTTAGTGTTCAGTTTCACGCTCCGCCCTCTTTACCCTCTGTACTCATTAATTAGGAGACAGGGTAGGTCATAGAACCGGTGTGGACGCTGTAGAGTATAGAGAAATCTGATATTAATTTCGGTTTAAATTTCAGAACTTAACCTGAGAGACCTGCAATGCCGACGCTTTGCTATCCCTCCCTCGTAACTTGCCGTCTTGTGCTGCACTCTCTTGCTCGTCTCTTGAATTGGTAGAGAATGATTTTACTTTGCGTTGGGCCGGTCGTGTGTGTGTGTGTGTGTGTGCGTGTGCGCGCGCGCGCGTGTGTGCGTGCGTGTGCGTAATCTGTGTTATAAGTAAATATGCCTTATTGTTAGAGTACAACATACCGCTTGTAGATAGTATTTCTGTATACTTAAGACTACGTGTGTTAACTATACACGTACGCTGAGGAAGATAGCACTCGAGTTGCACTGGAGCGATTCCTTATGCAACAAATTGAACTTAACAAATATATCTGTAGGACCATTCTCTTGGAAATGCAGTCCTCTTGCCTTGTTTACACCTCCACGATGGGCCTAGTTCGTTGGCAAGCTGAAGAGGTTTGCAGTGGTATGAGTACTGCAGTCTGATACGCAGTAGCAAATTTTCGATATACACGTACAATGGTACTGCCATCTTTGGAGCTTTCCCCATATGACAGTTTCGTACCTAAGATCTTTGCCAGCAGAACCCACCGTGGAACATAAATTTACAAAATTATTGTCGTTTATAGTTTTATTGGTTTTTGTATTAAATTTATGTATGATTTATACATGATGATAGTTAGTTAATGGGTGGTCGAAGCATATACTGTCGTTGACTCTGTCTTATGGAATATAGCTCTTATGAAGTTATACCGTTATCGTTCGCAGACTTCACAAACTGAATGCATTATTTACGATTAATAAGGTCCTCGTCAGCGGTATCGTAACTCAGGCGGTTAGTCGCCGGCTTCCCACTTCAGCATCTCGGGTTCAGTATCAGGTCATGTGGGATTTGTGGTGGACTGAGTGCCACAGGGGCAGGGTTTTTACGAGTACTTCGGTTTCCCCTGTCAATTCTCATTCATACCCATTTACCATCCGGGACAGGTACAGTAGTCCCACTAGTGGCTGAAGTTCCAAGTGGACTCCGTGTCACCTCACCCCATGAATGAAAAGGAAAGGTTTTGATATTTGATATCAAATGTAGCTGGTTCCACATTCCCACGTGCGACACGTCTTTCTGTAGAACTTAATTTTTTTAATTCGTTTAGTGGGGGTTGGAGTCCAACTGGGTCCACTCGGCACGGCAGCCACTGAATGGCCTATTGTAGCCTGTCCCGGGTGAAGATTGGCCGGGGAAACCGAAGTACTCGCAGAAAACCCGCCCCAGCGCCACTTTGTCCACCACAAATCCCATTTGACCAGACCCGGGATCGAACCGGGGCCGCCGCCGTGGGAAGCCAGCGACTAACCGCTTGAGCTATGGCGCGGCCGTTCTGTAGTACTCAATAAAATTTACTCCAGAAGTTTTACACCTCACATAACTTTGAACTTTTTAAAGGTTTCTCACTGCATGTTTCGACCAATATGGCCATCACCAGGCGTTTAAAATTATAGATTGGAAAACTTCTATGCGTCTATTATCGTGGCTTCGGTTATAAGTATGGTCCTCTCTCTGCGCATGTGCACTCCAAGTGACGGATTGTTCTTCCTGTTGTGTTGTGCTGTTTGTTTCACGAACGATAACAGAAGCACAGCAGTTTCATCAACACTAATTTTAAACACCTGATGATGACCATATTGGTCGAAACATGCAGTGAGAAACCTTTAAAAAGTTCAGAGTTTTGTGAGGTGTAAAACTTTTGAAGTGAATAACTTTTAGTAAGTTTTATAGAAAGGCGTGTTGCGCGTGAGACCGTGGAAACAGCAACAACTGGCCCTAAGTGAAGTGCAGCAGGACGCCACTATATGATAATATTACTTGGACTCTGATACAGTATGAAACTTCGAGGAGCTTCAGATTGCGTAATCCTTTCTGTCGTTTCCAGTCTTCATTTGGCAGAGATAGTAAAGAAGACGGTTAATATGCCTACAGATACCGATTTTAGCATGTCTCTGAGTATGAGGATCAACGATTTTCTCTTCTCCACGTCGTCCAGACCGGCTCTGGGTTCCACCCAGCCTCCTACCCAGTGGGTACTGGGGGCTCTTTCCTCGGGGGTAAAACGACTGCGGCGTGAAGCTGATCACTCACCTCAAACTAGTGCCGAGGTTAAGAAAATATGGGTCTAAACATCCACTCCTCCATACGCCTTCATGGCGTAGTGCTTAATTAGTTAAGCACAAGGACAGTTTTACCTTATCTTGGCTTCGTATTTAGTTGCAGAACCCAAAGTCTGTAAGGTACCGTTACAGAGGTACACTGCGTCTGAAGGTGTAAAGGCGGTCGTAGCACATTTTCTGGTGTTCATCTTTCTCCTCAGTATAACCACAAAAGCCCCATTGGCTATAGCAGTATTGCTGAAACACATTCACGTCATAGGAAGGTTTGGTAACTATTTCACTTCCGAAATATACATGGGGCTGTGGGTTTTAATGGCAGTATTGAACATATGGGTCGTACTTATAGAGTACTGAAAGTGTTTCCTTTCGCAGGAGTTTGCGTGATGGTCATAGGTTTGTCCACAGGACAGGAGCGTCCACTACAAAAGGGTGTTCAATAAAATAATTGAACCGAGAGACGACAATCAAATGAGTTATTTGCCACGTAGAAAACTGGGGATTTGGCGGTGAGTGAAACATTTGAAAATGTTCAGTTCATACGCGCATTTTAAGGGTAAGGCAATGCGATTGAATCACACTCATTTCCAGTTCGTTACAGAAAATTAATTTGGTGCAGGGTTTCTGAATTCCACAAAAACAACTTCCTAAACCCATAAGTGATTTAACATATGAATCACTCGAATCGAGATAAATTACATTTCTTTTTGTAATGGATGCTGAAGGAGATATTTCTTACGTTTTTGTTACCTTCCTTGCGGCATTATGGAATTTGTACAGTAGAAGAATTCAAGATTGTCTTCTCGTCCGCTGTCCAGAAACATAAAAATTAGAATATACAGAACTATAGGAATATAGACTGAGGGTGTTCGAGAAGAGGGTGCTGAGGAGAATATTTGGACCGAAGAGGGATGAAGCGAATGGAGGTTGGAGAAAACTGCATAATGAGGAGCTTCATAACTTGTACTCTTCTCCAAGTATAATTAGAATTATCAAGTCGAGGAGGATGGGATGTTCAGCGCATGTAGCACGAATGGGGGTGAAGAGGAATGCCTATAGGGTATTGGTGGGAAAGCCAGAAGGAAAGGACCACTACGAAGACCAAGACGTAGGTAGATAGACAACATTAAAATGGATCTTAGAGAGATAGGATGGGATGGTATGCGCTGGATCGATGTGGCTCAGGATAGGGACCAGTGGAAGGTTCTTGTGACCACGGTAATGAACCTTCGGGTTCCATAAAAATCTGGAAGTTCATGAGTAGCTTGCACAATTGCCGGCTGATCAACAAGGGCTCAGCACCATGAGAGTGAGAGGAAGACAAGATATCTGCGGCACGCAGCGCCATAGCTCGGTAGCTATGGAAACTACTAGCAGCAGACTTCTTTGGTAGTGAGTGGCACCTACAGGCGTTCTACCAAACTAATGTGCGTAATCTACGGTTATGGGTGGAATTCTGAATGGGAGCAATTTCTGCATCGTCTGCCGATGATGTCGGATTGGAATTTCCACTGGTTTCCGCACTCCTGGCAAATGTTTGTAGTTTTTAAGACGCCAACCCTTCGGAGCGCTTATTCATTCCGTCTGTTGGTAGGGATGGAACTCGAGAACTACTGGACGAATTTTCAAGAAATTTTATAGAAGAGGACAACTGAGCCTCTATCAGAAATGAGAGTCACGAATCTTCCTGGGGTAAAGGATGACCAGCTGGCGCGTAAGGCTGACAACCTCATCGCCATCTATGAATCGATTGTCTACAAAATGTGGGAACCTCGACGTCTCACAGCCCTATGAGCCACCAGAGTCTGTTACAGGGATAGCTGTACCCAGCCAGTAAGGCTGGGGCCACACGAGCGCAAAAAATGCGTACGCTGTAACGAACGTTGTGACTTCCGATGTAGAAATAAACAAGAGAGGCGAATGCTACGCTTTCTTCTGGCTCCATTGCAGACAGAAAACTACGCACCGCATTCTGCAACTGTGTGATGTTCTCAGTAACGTCCGTCATAAAGTACGTTCTTTGCAACGGATTTACTTTGTGCGCTCGTGTGGCCCCAGCCTTACTTCTTACGAAACGTTGTTGAGGAGTTTCATGAATATGTACAAAGAATTATGCTCGTATTTTGTTAAATATGCATCGGACGGAGGAAGTTGAAAACCAACCTTGTAAAGAAGAATTAAATATATTACTTGTCCAAGTAGTTACTATAGGATTCTGACGATGGTGTATAACACACTGATATGTTGGGTTTTTGGACTTTATCCATCGTCCTGGTTTACTTGTCCACTACACTTTCCCCGGCAGTCTTAAGTCTTCAACGCAGCAAAACAAAAGTGATGAGTAAATTTCCGAATTTGCGTAATAAATAATAAACTGCTGTGGTCTCCTGAACAGAGTTTTTACTTGAGAAAGAGTTTTGCTTATTTAATTCAATTGTCTCGACATACAATTTGTATTATCCCTTTAATAAAACACTTTATAACAATATACTTTGGAGCATATATAAAACAATTTATATATTTTCATTTTCGTGCATGTAATAACACTGAACACAGAAATGATTACACTAGTCTCCCATTCATTCAATGTAATTCTGACTTCTCGCCAGTTTGTGTTACCTAACAGTGAGCATTTGCATGCGAATGTAACTTTAACGTATTATATCGCAAGAATTCTTCGCGTTTCTTTTCGTCATTGTTAAGATATTTTCTCTTTCTTTTGGAATTTGATTTTATTTCAAATTATTGCATTTATTTTATTCATTGAATGCAACAAAAATAAGCCATTAGTTTATTAATGCAAAATAATAAATTTCATAATGAAATAGGCTTTAATTTTTTTTTAATTTTATAAAATAACCGCGCATAACTAGGATTTTGCGTATATTATTAATTTACATTCTCCAAGAGGTGAATTCGCTGTAATAATAATAATAATAATAATAATAATAATAATAACAACAGACTGTAAAATATGGATCCATATTAAGACAACTAATATTGAAGAACTTTGTTTTTCTTGTAACTCGCCTGATGATGACCTAGAAAAGGTCGAAACATGTAGCTTACACCTTCACATAATGAATAAACAATACTGATGCAGTAGTATCTATTTTGTCTTCAGCTCGAAGATAATTTTATGTTGTTCTCACGGCCCCATTTACACACTTATCGAATACACAGTAGGATACAAGCCATAGAGATTAAAATAAACCAGCTTAAAGCCTCCACACAGAACATAATAAAAATCTAAAAGAATAACAAACAATTACTCTTAAGTAACATATCTATTAATAATACCGGGACTAGGCTCTCTAAAAACATTGAGAAGGCCACAGTCCAGCTGGAAGGATTAGCTCAATTGGAAGAATCGAATGTGCATCACGAATCCAAGCACCAACCTTCCGGTTTGTCGCGTAGTGCCTAAATCAACTACGCTACCGCGTGCCCCTCCAAAGTTTAGCAACAGTTTATGAAACCCGAAGGTTCACTATCTTCTTCACAAGCGTCTGCATCTGGTCTCTATCCTGAGCCAGATGAATCCAGCCGATACCGCCCAACTATTACTGAAAGAACTGAACAAGTCGTAAACAGTTACAAGTAAGGTAAATGTGAAGTTGTGAACTCGGGTAATGCTTGCTACCATTCAGTCCAGAACTTTTTGTCTTCTCGCCTGCTGTCCAAAAACATAAATATTAGAATATACAAAACTATAATTTTGCCTGTGGTTCTGTATGGGTGCGAAATTTGGTCTCTGACATTAAGGGAGGAACATAGACCGAGGGTGTTTGAAGACAGGGTGTTGAGGAGAATATTTGGACCGAAGAGAGATGAAGTGACAGGAGGATGGAGAAAACTGCACAATGAGGAGCTTTATAACTTGTACTGTTCTTCAAGTATAATTAGAATGATAAAATCAAGGGGGCTGGGGTGGACAGATCATGTAGCACGAATGGGGTTGAGGAGGAATGCGTATAGGATATTGGTGGGAAAGCCAGAAGGAAAGAGAGAACTGGGAAGACCAAGCCGTAGGTGGGTGGACAATATTAGAATGGATCTTAGAGAGATAGGATGGGATGGTATGGATTGTGTAGATCTGGCTCAGGATAGGAACCAGTGGAGGGCTCTTGTGAACACGGTAGTGAACCTTCGGGTTCCATAAAATGCTGGGAAATTCTTGAGTAGCTGCAGAATTGGCGGATTCTCCGTAAGGGCTGAGCTCCATGAGTAAGTAAGTAAGTAAGTAAGTAAGTAAGTAAAGGTAAAGTTGTCATGGCAGTGCGCCCTGAAGGCATATGGGGGAGTGGATGCGTATATTCACATTTTCTTGACTCGGCACTAGTTGGAGGTGTGTGGTCAGCTTCACGCCCCGACCGTTCTACCCCCGAGGACAGCCCCCTGTACCCATTGAATAGGAGGCTGGTTGGGCCCCAGAACTGCTCTGGACGTGCTCTACCCCGTAGAAGATAAAATTCGGTGGGGACCCACACATATCCAGTATGAAGCCCTTTATAAGTGTCCTTGTGTTCTCCCCAACCTTGCCTCTTCAAACTCCCTCATTCACACATTGCATTTTGATGCAGGTGGTCTGCGAAGTGTTCACCTGCTGCGCGCCAACTAGTGGCTAGGAATATCTTAGAAGTGGCACAATAGATTCCAAACTGCCAAAGCAGCAAATTATCAAAATGCACGAAAATAAATATTCCAAATGCCTTGTGCTCTCATGCTAAGAAGCAAGGAGACAAATTACTACCTAAGCGGCACTGAAAATATGTGGCATACCGCAATGCGTCTGCTTGTGAATGTATTAGAAATTGTTATGATTAATGTAGATGGTCTATTGCCGAAATAATTCCGAAGAATACAGCCTCTTTTTCTTTGAGCGAAGTATCTAATCGAGTTTTAAGTATCTTCCACACCCAATTTTCCATTTATTGTGTTTACAACAGGTGCATTAATGTACTAGTATTCGTCCGCATTACTGAACACGCCCGACGTAACATTTTCGGTGGATAATTCAGAGAATCAGGAGTGGGACACATAACCGACCAATCACATGCGTCTTTATCTTGTCTAAAGTTGCAGGATTGGTTGCGATACTGCTATGGTTTGTTCGTCTTCACAACCTCTATCTAGTCACTTCGCTTTCCTTCAGTTGACTGGAATATGTGGAATTTGAAAGACGAGAAGCGACTTTTAACGGTTTCTGTTGTGTGCGCAGCGTGACAGAGAAGGCGGTAAGTAAGGAGCGGACATCGCTGTATCGTACAGTACCGAGCCCATTACCGTGGTGTTCAGTTGCTGGTTGCTTGTCTCCAAACTATGAAGTGATTTGTGATAACAAAGTTTTGTGTTTTCATACAGACGAAGCAGACAGATTCATTCTCACTGGACTCGCTGGACACTCGTTCGTAGTAAGAAAGATTTTTAACTTGTCATGGCAAGTGTGGTTTTAATATTATATGGAGTTCGCTATAAACAATTTGACTTACAGTAGTTCTTTACATTGTGACTATACATTTTCGGTACCAAGATCCAAGAAATTTCTTAAGGTACGTGTTGCGTTTATAACGAGTATAGCCATATTAGACCTAAGGAAGTGTGAGTTCTTGTTCGAACAGATTAGCTGGATGATCTAGAGCGTGTGTTTCATGTGTTCTTCTTGTTCCATATGCGGAAAATGTGTTACAGAAACTTACATAGAGCTTTTGGTTGAAGCTGATGAATGTACGTTGTACTCCAAGATTCGTTTTGTGGGCCACTAATTCGACGAACCATGAAATTCTGCATCTAAATAACATTTCAGGCTTCCCTACGTCACAGAAAACACAATGGGCCTCTGTTACAGACGTCAGCCAGTTAATGCTGTTTATTGTGAGAATACGCAAATACACTCCCTGGGCAAAATGTTGAGTTTTCTGATGTTAAAGTAGGCGGTTCATATTTAATCATTGGGCTTTAAAGGGTAGTACCTCGCATATGATAGAGTAGTTCGTGTGATCAGATACTGAAAATGGTTATCAGCATGTGGGTGTGTACATACATATACAGGATGACCCAAAATTCTGTTAACTGGTCAGTAAAATATCAATGAACCACATTAGAAATGTCCTGATTACGTACAGAATTAAAAAAAAACTGTTCAAAATGAGATGCTCCATGTTCAATGCACAACTCACAGCACTGTGATACTGCTCTGCATACTGACTGGCAGATTTAAATCTGAACATTCCCGTTAATACGAGAGAATGATTTAGGTTAACTGAGTTGTGGGCCGCCGTACATATTGGGAACAGTTTATCAATAATTCGTCCGCGTATTCATTGACGAAACTAAAACTGAAAGCTAAACTGTTACAGATTGTAATAACTAACTGACCGACTTCATGGAGGTGAGCACTTCTTGAAAAGCCACCGGTTGTACAGCTACTCAAGAACTTCCCAGCATTTTACGGAACCCGAAGGTTCATTACCGTGTTCACTAGAGCCCTCCACTGGTCGCTGTCCTTTGCCAGATCGATCCAGTCCATATCATCCCATCCATTTTATTATTGTTGACCCACCTACGTCTTGGTCTTCCGAGTGGTCTCTTGCCTTGTGGCTTTTTCGCCAATATTTTGTACGTATTCCTCTTGTCCCCCAATCGTGCTACATGCCCTACCCATCTCATCCACCTTGACTTGATCATTCTAGTTATACTGGGCGAAGAGTACAAGTTATGAAGCTCTTCCTTATGCAGTTTCTCCCGTTACTTCATCTTCGACATGAATATTCTCCTCAGCACCCTGTTCCCAAACACCTGCAGTCTGTGTACCTCCCTTAATGTCAGAGACCAAGTTTCACACCCATATAGAACCACAGGCAAAGTTATAGTTTTATATATTCTGATTTTTATGTTTTTAGATAGACAAGAGGACAAAAGGTTCTAGACTGAATGGTAGCAAGCACTACCGGAATTCAGTCTGCTTTTAATGTCCTCATGAATCAAGTTTTGATTTGTTACTATCATTCCCAAATATTCGAACTGTGCCATATTTTCAAAAGGCCTCTTAATTATCTTTGTGTCGTGATTTTGCCCGGCATTCTGGTGACGAGACAGTTGTAATTCATTGCAGAAATCTAACCGGTATTTTGAAGCAAGAGAGGAAACGTCGAAACGTCTTACCAGCAAGAGGCAGGCGTTGTTGTGGATAATTGTCCCGCGCTCTACTAATGTAACTAGAGTTCTGCCAGTGGACCCGGTGTACAGTTCTGTAGTCACTTAAGAGTTGTACACAAGCAGGGACTTCGGTGTAGGACTCTCGAAGCCAGACTTCCGGCTCTACAAATCTTTGTTGCTAGTGTTAACATGTATTGCAGTCAACGTAAGCTGGTGAGCAAAGTTACCTGTGGGTAGAGCTCTGAGGCCATGCGTGGATGGTCATATAATCGAACCCTGGACGATTCCGAGTTTTTTTTTTATTTCTTACAGTTCTAAATATGGGATCACGCCTTGCTATGTTTGGTTGAGGCACTGTGTTACAAGCCGGGAGGTCGCGGGTTCGATTCCCGATAAAGTCATTGGATTTTTTTTTTTCCAATTGACAGCCGCTCTGTAGTCCTGGGGTCGACTCAGCCTCTAACAGAAATGAGTATCGGGGATTTTCTTGGGGATAAAGGGTAACCGGCGCGTAAGGCTGACGACCTCACCGCCATCTCTGAGCCGATTGTCTAGAAAATGTGGGAGCCTCAACGTCTCTCATCACTATGGGCCGCCAAGCCCTGTTACAAGGATAGCTAACTTGTACAGTTCTAAATCTGAATTAGTATTATTAGCTTACTTTCTGTATTTTGAAAATTAAAAGGAGACTTATAGGCTTATCTAGCTCTCTGTGTGTTCGTGTATGCATCCAATTTTTTTCGCTTTCTTTACGGGCCATGTCGTACCATTCACTTCCCAGAAATAATTATTATTATTCTCCAACTAGTGACGAGGTCAAGAATACGTGGATCTATACATCCACTCCCCATACACCTTCATGGCGTAGTGCTTCATTAAGCACAAGGGCAGCTTTACCATTATATTCTTCTTCTTTTTCTTCTTCTTCTTCTTCTTCTTCTTCTTCTTATTATTATTATTATTAGTAGTAGTAGTAGTAGTAGCAGTAGCAGTAGCAGCAGTAGTAGTAATATTTTCTCTTTTGAAGGAACCTGTTAAGTTTACCGAAATACAGTTTCTGTCAACGTTAAATTTGTCACAACCACAGAAGTTCGGCCTGTCGCCATGTTATTTGGTAGACAAACTCGATGAATATTTTACTAAAGTAAGGTTGTCACGCCGTGGTGACGTGTGTGGGGAAGTGGAGGTGTAGCTCGAACTTTCTTTACCTCGTCACTATCAGTAGGTGCTGCTTTTATCACCACTGGACAGGATTCTGGACGCAATGGAGAAGAGACAAATCTTTTCCCCTACCGGGAAACCGAACTCCAACGGTCCATCCAGTATCCGAGTGCTATACCGACTGAGCTGTCTCGGCACATCTCTTTAAGGGAGGTCGAGGTGAAATTTGAATTTTTATAACTACTGAAGCTAGAACTGTGAAAATTTATATACTAACTCTATAGAACATAAGGAGCACCTGTATCAAATCTCGATTGATTCACGAATTCCGGAATTGTTGCAAGACTTAAAGAAGATAACTTACTTTCCAGAAATTTGCATTTTCTTTCAGAAGCGTCGGTATTTCTCCAAGAAATTTTAATTTTATACTTGTCATGTTATCGTGATCCAAATTTGGCACGGATTTTCTAGTGCATTTATTAGTTCATTTTCAGTTAAATTTTAGACAGGCTTGAGAATTTCAAAGAATTTACTTCATTCACATACAAGCTAACCTCTTTAATTAATTTGGCATCTGAAGGCAAAATCGACAACAACATTTGTCAAACACAACACGACGAACAACCAGGAAAAATTTCATGCTCAATAGCTCAATTTTATGTCGGACTGGAAACATTTTTAACATAGGAAATGAAACTCAAAGCACGTACAGATGAGGCGTGTCTAATCATGTATGCAGGGACACGCAGGTTTGAAGGGACATAACACGTTCGTGTTTAGTGGCGATATTTAGACTACTGGATTTGATGTTCAGGCAAAAACACAAAATCGCTTTGTTCATGAAAACGCCGAAGTTTAACCTCGGTCTAGTGGCCGAGTCAGTAAATTCACTGCTTACAAGGACACACCCGCGGTTTTGTTCCTCATAGGGTTTTTTTTATTGCTAGTGGGGTGGGACTAAGTCCCTTGTGCTGCGGCCACTTCTGGCCTATTGTACCAGCCCCAGATGATAGGTGAGGGTGATTGTGGAGCAATTGGTGGAATGAAGATTGGCAGGGGAAACCGAAGTACTCGGAGAAAACCTGCCCAGCGCCACTTTGTCCACCACAAATCCACTTGACCAGACCCGGGATCGAACCCGGGCCGCCGCGATGGGAAGCCAGCGACTAACCGCTTGAGCTATGGCGCGGCCCTAGGGTTAAGGATACTATGAAGAGTTTTATGTTCTGGGATATAACGCCGTCTAGTCCGTTGAAAGTCAACAGACGTTTCGGAGGAACGTGTCGCCTCTATATTCTGGGTAGAATAATTAACCAAGCAAGAAACCATGACGAAGCAGGTAGCAAGCAGACAATTCATCTCCATCTAGTTCTTACACCAAGAATGGTGGAGCTGTACCTCCATTCCCCCATACTTCTTCATGGCGTGGTGCTCAATAAGGCACAGGATTAACTTCACCGTTTTAAGCCACTTTCCTTATTTTGGAAGAAAAAATGTAGGCTTATGATATCACTTTGCTGTCTGTGTTCCTATCCCTCCTATCAAATTTTGAATGCTTGAACCGATCTTTATGAAACTTCGAACATATATCATGACATGTGAGCCCGTCTTAACGGCCTACTTCACAAATCCCTCCCATCAGTCTGTGTGTCTGTATGATCTTCCTTTCGTTGCTGACAACGGCTCGGTAAACACGTTCCCGCTGCAACGAATAACTGTTAGATGCGTCGCTTTATATCCTGTCTGTATCGTATGAAAGGAAAGTAAGAGATTATTTCTTCGCAGAAATTCTGGTTTAACATGAAGCTTGTGCACGAAACTGGCAAGGACAACGCACCGGGCCTAGAGCGTTACAAGTGTTCCTGTCTATTTGGTGTTCAGAATATTATTTGTTTTAAGTCTTCTGAGAATGACTACTGAGAACTCTGCATCGATACGCTGAATGGATTCTAGATGTATGCGGTGTGCCAGTTTTGTGGGTAAGTGCTCAGGCAATTGACTGCCTGAAGATGGAAAATGTATGACGAAACAAGTTGCCCACTTTGTACACGTACCGTAAGACGATAAGTGTTTCAGCTCTTGGCTGTTGACACGAATAAACCCACTGTGTACTTCGGAATGTTTGGTGAGGTCACATCGAGTGTCACAATGTGTACAGGGCTCTCTAGGGAAGCTCTTGCTATGTTGTTAGGTTGCCATGCACACAGTTTCTGCCAATTCTCATTCTACCAACTGCTTCACAATCATCATCTATCAGTGACCGCAGCACCAAGTGGACTCAATCTCACTCCACCGCAGAACAAAAGAAACCGAACACACAGAGGCATCTCGGATCTAGGCATACGCGGGCATGGGCACAGGCCACATGCCCGCGTATGCCTTGACCCTTGTGGCCTGTGCCCATGCCACTTGGTGCTGCGGTCACTGATAGATGATGATTGTGAAGCAGTTGGTAGAATGAGAATTGGCAGGAGAAACCGAAGTACTCGGAGGAAACCTGCCCCAGTGCCACTTTGTCCACCACATATCTCACATGACCTGACCGGGGATAGAACCCGGCCCGCCTCAGTGGGAACCCGGAGACTAACCGCGTTAGCTATAACACGGTGAGAGATAGCTCTGTATATCGACGGACTAGGGGCTGGACGGCCAGGGTTCAATTCCCGGCAGGTACAAGTGATATTCTCCACAGGGTCCAGACCATCTCTGGGGCCCTCCAAGCCACCTGTTCAGTGGGTACCGGGCGCTATTTCCATGATGGGGTAAAGCGTCTGGGCGTGAAACTGACCATTCACTTCCATCTAGTGCCGAGGTCAAGAAAGTGCAGCTGTACCACCACTCCGCATACATATTCATGGCGTTGCGCTTAGTTAGTTAAGCACGACAACTTTACCTTCTTTTGCTTGCTTTGGAAACCTTCTTTCGTATGCCCTGTTGCTCTCTCAGAAGCATAGAACATATTTGAAACACTTCGTTTCACATCAGTTTCTTAATCTTGTGGAGAGTTGGTAGGACTCCTTGTTCGGGAGGGGCATCAGCTCGACCTACACAGGATAACACAGACGAGATATTCATTCCTCCAGTGGGATTCGATCCCACTATCCCAGTGTTAGAGCGGGCGAAGGTAGACCAGAAAATTTAACTTGTTTAAGCCCAGTGGTTACTATACAACTACACAACATCGTCGTAAAATCCAAAAGAGCTTGGAAGAATAAACTACAAGTAAATGAAGCAAATTACACCAGGACCAAGCGTAGAATTCGGAGATGACGGTGGTCAGTTTTTGTGTGTTTCGTAACCGTATGGGGAGTGGATGTATAGATCACCTTCACGCCCCTGCCGCTTTACCCCCGGGGAAAGAGCCCCCGGTACCCATTGGATAGGAAGGTGGGTTGGCCCCAGAGTCGGTCTGGACGATATGGAGAAGAGAGAATTCTGATCCTACCGGGATCGAACTCCGACCCCCTCAGTCATCCAGCCTGTAGGGAGTCGCTACCCCAGCTCAATGGGTACCCTGGGGATAAAGTTAATATGGTGTGAAGCTGACGACTCGCCTCCAACTAGTGCCATGGTCAAGAAAACGTGGATCTATTCATCCATTCCCACATACGTCTTCAAGCGCAGAGACGAATTTACCATTGCACAACAAATGGCATAGATTTTCGTGAGTGAATACGAAACTTCTCTCATCACAAGTTTTGGCCAAGGCGAAAAGACTTCGGGCTAAATTAAGTGCGCAAAACATTTTAACCGTTGCTTATTAAATCCACATCTCGCTGCATGTTGCACGTTAATGGCCGACGACGGTTTGATCTGTCGCAGAATTCTCCGCTGAGGTTCAAGTCTGCGGTTGCGGCTGTAAGCTTCCTTTTTTGGCTCCTACTGATGCATTTCCGGTTAGGTCCGAATTCTTGAAGGAGGCGTGTGACGGAGGAACATGTGGCGTCTGTCATCAGAGTAGAAGAATGAGCCAGGCAATCCGGCATGAAGCCGGTAGCAGCCGGAACCTCTGCTTGCTCCCTGCTTCAGCATCCAGCGACTTTCAACGGACTGCACGGCGTTATATCCCGGGCGACGAAACGCTTCAAAACCACCGCCGCAATCTCTGTTTGTTACCTGCTTCACTGTGAGTTCTTGCTTGGCTCGTTCTTCGACCCTGAAGACAAAGGTGACATGTTCTTCCGAGACATCCGTTGACTTTCAGCGGTGTATAGAAGATGGAACTCTTCCTGGATCATGTCTTCTTATCGGTTGATGTAAAAGTTGCTTGGGAGCTCTGTCTGGTGCCATCCACTAGAGATGTTAGCCGATTTCACATTCCTCGCTGTGACGTTTATCTCGTCGCCCTTTCCTTGTCCCATGAAGTGTATAGCCTGCTACATATCGTAGAAACCTTGTATCTGCTGCTCGCAAGAGCGTTTCATCCGTTCTTCGATGAGTCTTATCAGGCGTACATCAGGCAGGGCAGTGCCGTGGGAACTGTGTGTCTTACCTTGTTTTATGTTCTGATGTTATTTTCATTGTTCCGCGCGTATTCCGGATTTTTTTAAGTTTGTTATTTGTCTTTTTGATTATGTATCGATATTTCGCGTCCAATGTATTTAGAAGTTTGAAACTCGTCCTATCATGCCCATATTTATTATTGTTTTGTACCTCCGTATTTCCCCATAAAGGTCATGGTGTTCGTGTTATGTGTGTGTGACTCTGGACGGGGTTTTGGATTGGTAGTTGGATTTATTGACCACTTACGGATCGTAACCGCAAGTAACTATAACAGTCTCACGGGATTATATACCCCACATATCACTGGAACTACAGCATACACGAAGTCTTCTCGTCACAACTCGATTTTCAACTGAGCACTGAACTCGCTGCTCCAAACCGTCCCGGTTATGACATCTAGGCACGAACCGCATAGAGAACACCGTTTCAACAGTTCCTTCATTGTTGCATGCGTATCTGTTGCCGCGGGAACGTTTTTCGAGGCGTTCAATTGCAGCGGCCGTCTGTTCCTGCTTATTAAAGTCTGTTGCGGTCGTTGCCTAGAAAGCGTTCTATACGCCCCTGTTTTAGTGAAAGTCTTGTGTTGTGTGACTTCGCGACTTCTTTCAAGAAATGAACTGCCTTTTGGAGTCCATCTTCGGTATCAGAAATGATAGCTTGATCGACTCAGTTAAACACACTCTCAAATGTGATATTGTTTATCTTAAAATTATCTTGTATACTTCTAGGCCATTTCGTCATTTCGTCTAAATATAAACCGAACAGGACGGGAAGCAACTGCACACAGTGATCTTTACACTTTTTAAAATTTATTTTGAAGCATCAGGTAGTACAGAACATTAGAACGTGTAGACATTAAACTACAACTTTCAAGAGTTTATTTTGTCACTCAGAGGTGTTTGATTTGCGCTGTAGGGAACCCTGTGCACGTTCCATCCGTCTTAGCAGAAAAGTAAACCTTCCATTTACACGAACATGTCTCACAAAACTGTAAACTGCATAAACGGATGACTTAGAAATGCAAATTTTGTCCCGTATCGTCGCTGCACTCTAATCACTCGTTTGATTTCGTTTGTTTGAAAAAAATCCATGCAGTATATACAGAAGTGGTCTAGGCAATGCCCATCCGGCCCTCTGTAGAATATTATTATAATCATCTTATTCTATCTTACCGGACACCCCGCGAGTTTTGAACATCTCTCTTAATTATAAAAATATACTATTTTGTACGTATACTTCTTTTTATTTTTTAAAATAAATTTAGGAATGTTGTTCACGAAGTAACAGACGCCTTGCACACATCTCTTCTTCCTCTAGCCTTAAGAGTTCAGTAACTGACTTTAGGTATTCATTTTTGCTGTTCTCAGACAAAATGTCCATAATTGTTGCCCGTTGGTCATCGTACAGTTTACAGTCCCAGAAGATGTGTTCCTCCGTTTGCAGCCCATCACCACACTCGCATTCGGGCGTGGCCACAATGTTAAATCTACTTAAGCTTTAAGAAAGCAGTCTTCTGGGATGTGACACCGTGTAGATGTGTTAACCGACGTTTCTTCAGGGTAGAAGGAAAAATAAGAAATCCGCAAGCGAAGAGACCGTGAGAACCGGTACAAGCAGCTTAACTCCACATCCACACGGTGCCACATCCCAGAAGACTGCTTTCTTCATAGTCACTGTCGTGAAAACCTCAAATCTTACTACTTAAGCTTGTTTAAGTTTGCAGAAGTGCCGCCATTTTATTGCTTGCATTGCCGCCTGGTGACAAATCGTTGAATCTGCATGTGCACACTTTGACAGTGGGAATGTATTGTCTGAACGTTTGGATGTACTTGTGTCATCCTGCCTGATCATTTCACAGTACATTTCTGAAGTAGCGAATATCATCTCTGCTCGTATTGTATATAAAATATTTTTCAGAGATGAGGGAAACATTGGTTTGAGGAATGGGCACAAGATACTGGTCCTGTAGGTGGAATCGGGCCGAGATCTGCGAACCTATCAGATACAGCAACCGGTTTCTTGCGTTAGCCTCCGTATATGTACGTGGGCCCTTATATAACCTACGCATTGGAACGTTGCGCCTACGTAAATTCTCCAATCACGACAATCCATGTTGTTCACGTTGGGATGACCGCTTGTGACCTCGGTCAGTTGCATTAACATCTCTTGTTTTCTGCTGTCCTTCTGCTGCTGTGTTAGAGCTGGAAAGAAATCACCATTTTCAGTCTTAAAGTTTATATTCTTATCCTTGCGTTACATAACACGAAATTATATTTAAATCGTATAATACAAACTGTATACTAAGTAAATCCGTCTTAAGGGCCGCGCCATAGCTCAAGCGGTTAGTCTCTGGCTTCCCACCGCGGCGGCCCGGGTTTGGGCAAGTGGGATTTGTGGTGGACAAAATGGCGCTGGGGCAGGTTTTCTCCGAGTACTTCGGTTTCCCCTGCCAATCTTCATTCCACCAGTTGCTTCACAATCACCCTCACCTATCATCTGGGGCTGGTACAATAGGCCAGAAGTGGCCGCAGTACAAGGGACTTAGTCCACCCCACTAGCAATAAAAATAATAATAATAATAACTTCGTCGTAAAGAAACACGTTATTGGTTATACACGTATTTGTTACCCGTGCGGTATCGTAGTTGGTTGAGGCACTGTGCTACAAGACAGGTCGCGGGTTCGATTTCCGATGTGCTCATCAGTGTTCCCCCCCCTCAATTGAGCTAATTCTTCCAGCCGCAATTTGGCGCTGGGGTCGACTCAGCCTCTAACAGAAATGAGTACCAGGAATCTTCGTGGGGGTAAAGGGCGGCCGGCGCGTCAGACTGACCTCACCATCCTCTACAGAATCTCAAAGACCTCACATTTTAATGGCGCTAGTGTTCTTCTGTACAACTCCACGTCGCCCGCCTTTCAGATGTTAAGGGCACCTAAAATGTACGAAAGTGTAAAGGTTCCCGGTTATCCGTTCGTTTGAAATTGTCAGCGGGTTCCTACGCGCAGCTCTGTTACCTGCCTTATGCTGGTTCCTTGCTTGGTTTAATACTCGATTCTGAAGATAGAGGCGACATGTTTCTCCGAAACGTCGGTTGACATTCAACGGACTTCTTTTTCTATTCCTGTTGCTCCCACTTGGAGCATAGGGCATCAGTGAAACGTCTTCATTTCACTTCAGTTTCTTAATCTTATACAGTTGGTAAGCCTCCTTGGACGGGGGATCAGCCCATCGCAAGGCCGCTACCTACACACAGGACAACACAAACCACGTTCCCAGTGTTCGTGTGAGCAACGATATGTCATGCTTTAGACCGCGCGGCTACTGTGACCGGCGTTCAACGGACTACACGGCGTTATATGCCAGAAGATTGAACTCCACCCCTTGAAACACATCCTACAAAAGTCCAAAGGGAACTGACGTGAGAATCTCTCTCTGGTGTGTCTTCAGAGAAGGAACTGTTAGTGAACCCTTGACGTTTGCTGTTTAAACTGTTCTTAGCTAATTAACTTTTACTGTGAACAGAAATTGCATTTGCAGTACCTCTGTCGCCATTATACTTTCTATTTCCTGAAAACGAACAAAGAATTCCCCCCCTTCTTCG
The DNA here is from genome assembly GCF_002891405.2 of Cryptotermes secundus. Taxonomy (NCBI): domain Eukaryota; kingdom Metazoa; phylum Arthropoda; class Insecta; order Blattodea; family Kalotermitidae; genus Cryptotermes; species Cryptotermes secundus. The sequence goes on along the minus strand of NW_019731261.1, from coordinate 215,396 downwards.
AGTCGGTTCAGTGGGCTCTGCAGTGAGAGACTTGTTTTGTAACACCCAGGCAGAAGCAGAACGCTACAAAAAGTTGTCTCACAGTGAGCTCGGTCACCGGTTCGAGACCCGCCTAGATCGTGGTCGTTATCATCATGTTAACTTCATCCTTTGTGTTTAAATTATACACGTAAAATTTCATTCTTCGATTTTTTTATTCTGTTATACCTCCAATCCTTTCTTTATGACTTTTGTGTCTTTTTCGCCTTCCTAGACGGATTAGGCTCTCTGGCCCTGGATTAATTAAGAAATACAGGGTGTTCAGTCCTTGAGGAAAACGGGGGATCAGCGTGAGTCAGATACAGCATTCCTCACAGATTGCTGCTGCAACTGCCGATAGCGGAATGAGTCATTAGCGCTGATAAACGCGCGCGCACACGCTAGGGTTGAGGTGATGGATCGTTTCTCCGCGACTATTCCCTCACGTCAGTTTCTATACATGCACACATTATAAGAATGCCGCAAAAGCATAACACAGTTACCGTGCTTTATAACAGGCGCTGAAAGTGACCCCCTTCTGCTTGTAAACATGCCTCATATCGCATAAATAAATTATGCGTCCCTTTCTGAAGATGATCCATGGCAATTGAACCAGTTTCGCATGTTATTTCATGCTGCAGAGCTTCACTGCTGCGAGGGTTATTCTCGCAGACTTCTCCCTTTAGGTTTCCCCAAAGATAAAAATCGCAAAAACTGAGATCTGGGAGGCCACAGTCCCCTGCTGATTATTCTGTCTTCAAACACTTCCCGTGTTGCGACCATGGTGCATTAGCCGTATGTGCTGTAGCGTTGTCTTGTTTAAAACACCTATACTGTCTTTCTTCAGCAGTTAGCTGATTGAAGAAAGGATTCAATACATCATTAACGGAGCGGTCAGAGTTCACGGTTTTGTGGGAAAATAAGGGGCCAGTGATTCGCCGCGGACTTACAGAACACCACACCCCAACCTCTTAACTATGTAATGGCACTTGCTGTATAGCGTGAGAATTTTCATCGCTCCATAACATTTTGTGCATTGGCATGACCACTAACGTGAAACCACGCCATATCAGTCATGAACAGAAGCTGTGGACCCACGATTGCATCGTGCACATTTTGCAGCAGCCAGTTGCAAAAAACGAATTCCTGCTGCATAATCTGGTTGTTTCAGCTCATGCACAACTGTTATATTATAGGGCAAAATTTGATTAATGTTGTGGCTGTGAAAGCAGAAACTAGCGAAACACCGGTTTTCTGTGCTAAGCGTCTTAACGATTTTCTAGGACTGATCTGTAGTCGTGCCTCAATATCCCGAAACTTTTCTTCAGTTAGCACAATCCTCTTCAGGTGATTCTCTATGTCACACACCGAACCTGTAGCCCGCCACTTTTTCACAAGCTTGGATACATACGACTTGGTGGGAACTGGAGCCTCAGGATATTTACGATGAAACTTACTGATACATTTTCTGTAAGTTTTTTCCTGGAAATTTTTTGACAATAAACACACGCTGTTCAATAGTAAACTTCATTTCAGTATAAACGTCGACCGCCTATCGACATCTCTAACACAGACTGACTGTTCTTGCGACTTAACTACAGTGACAAGATCACGCCACCCGACCGTGCGCGTTTATCAGCGCTAATGACTCATTCTGCTATCGGCAGTTACAGCAGCAATCCGTGAGGAATGTTGGGCCCGGTCAGCGGTGTTGCGAAGTTTCCTCGTTCATTGAACGCAGTGTATTATTCTTATAGACAGTCGGTGTGACTCCTTGGACGTGGGATGAGCCCGACGCAAGGCTTTGCCAACACAAACAGAATAAACGCAAACAGGTTTTCATGTCTCGAGTATGATTCGAACCCACGATCCGAGTGTTTAAGCGGGCGATCACATTTCGAGCCGTAGACCGCGTGGCTACTGAGAAAGACTCAGGCGTTTTCTTACAGAATAAAAGAGACCTCAGATGCTGCAAGCCGGAAGCTCGCGAATTCGATTCCCGATTAGGTCATTGGATTTTTCAATTGACCTAATCCTTCCAGCCGCACTATGGCCCTGGAGTCGACTAGCCTTTGACAGAAATGAGTACCAGGAATCTTCCGGCCGGCGCGTAAGGCCGACAACCTCAGGACCATCCGTGAGCCTATGGACCTGCAGCACGGCCTGTTACAGGGATAACTTTACGTTTGTTTTACCTCGCATTATTTCCAATCTTGTTACATCTGAAATGTGATTAGGCTGCGCAGCAAACTGAAGCTCGCAGTAATGGTTACAATGCGCGCTGGAGCCTTGCGAAGCGAATCGTTTTATCCAGACGTTACGGTTTTGGGGCATTCAACAAGCGTGGAGAGTGACGTCACGTGTCCCGTCGGGATGTGTCACTGAGTGCCTCCCGTACTCTGCTCTTGCACTACCGAGATGAGTGTTTAGGCAACCGTGCAAGATATGCTTCAGGTAGCGCGTTATGGAAATTCTTCAGATTTTTTACAGAGCACGTTTGAATGGGATCGCCACAGACGATGAATTGTACTCTCTGTGATATACTGCACCTGTCGGAACCAGGATGCTTCGCCATCGCTTGGAGGATAAAATATTACGTCTTCGTTAGAAATTTACTACATTATTTTTTTCAATATACAGTAAACCCCCGTTATAACGTACTAATGGTTGGGAGCCCTTTATCTTCCATGTCCGTTACAAACCCAGTGAAGTGGTACGCCATAAGATGAGTAGCCAATACACGTAATAAACATAGACACACGAAATCTGATTACATAAATGTTTTATATTGCAGTTATTTTTTATTTTAAATAGATTTTAACGACAAAACCATCTTAGAGCCTCAACATCTCTAAATATTCAGTTATTCAGAGTCAAATTTTGCCCGTTATAACGAGGGTTTACATTCGTATGCCCGAGGGAAATTCAGTTGCGCTTACATGCGACTTGCCCTCCGTAAGGTTCCCTACACCATGTATGACGTAAAGGTATCCCTTAATGGGCCGTGGAGGACCAAAGGGCTATGAGACGTCGAGACTCCCACATTTTCTAGATAATCGGCTCACAGATGGCGGTGAGGTTGTTAGCCTTACTCGCCGGCCGGCCGCCCTTTACCCCCAGGAAGATCCCTATTACTCATTTCTATTAAAGACTGAGTCGATCCGTGGGTCATAGAGCGGCTGGAAGGATTAGGTAGATTGAAAAGATCCACCTCATCGGGACTCGGACCCGCGACCTTCTGGCTTGCAGCGTAGTGCCTCAACCAACTACGCTGCCATGATGGGATTTATGATGAGGCCGTACCATAGCTCAGGGCGTTTAGATGCCAGTTTCCCATCGCGTGGTCCGGGTTTGGTCGGAGATCTTGTGGGATTTGTAGACAAAGTGACACTGGGACATGTTTCATCCAAGTACGTGTATCCCCTACCAATTTGTACTCCTCCGACCGCTCCACACTTATCTACCATTCGGGGCCGGTACAGTAGGCCCACTAATGGCCGGCGAAGCGAGTGGACTCAGTCTCATCCCACCCCGCAGGCCAGTTTCACGTGAGTGCTGCAGAGTTGCGGCTGCTTACCTCTGTATTCACAAGAGGCCCCCTGATAGTCCGCACGGGATAGCGCAGTCTGTCGTGACTGGCTACAGGCTGGGCGACCGAGGGGTAGTCCCGGTAGGGCCAAGAATTTTGTCTTTTCTACGTCGTCCAGACCGGCTCTGGGGCCCACCGACCCTCCTATTCAGTAGATACCGGGGGTAAATCGTCCGGGGCATCAAGCTGACCACTCACCTACAAGTAGTGCCGAGGTGAAGAAAATGTGGATCTATACACCCTCTCCCCCACACGCCTTCATGGCGTAGTGCTTAATTAGTTAAGCACAGGGATAACTAACTACCTTTTTTATTGCACACACTGGCTGTTCACGAACCAAGATACCATGCGTGAAATACACTAGCACAGGCAAGAAGACTGTAGCACACACAGTATATCATTTTACGTAATTTTAAATTGTGTCACCTGTTGAATTGTTTTGACAAGAACCAATTCTGGTTTCTAAAATTATAAAATTTTTGAAAACCACAGCCTTACAGGTTAGTATCACAGTACAGTGCTAGCAAGTTACTCAAATCATCATGTGTACCTGATGAAGGTCCCGTGAGGCCAAAACTTGTGAATCCATATGAAAACGTGAACTGAGTGTTGATTAGGCCAGTAATTTGTGAAGTTCATTGCGACTGTGTTGCACATATACATACATATATCGGATAAGCCGGGGTAGCTGAATCAGTATAGCGATGGACTACAGGTTGGACAGCCTGGTTTCGAATCCCGGCAGGGGAAAGTTTTGTTTTCTCCACAACGTCCATACGGGCCCTGGAGTCCACCCAGCCTTCTATCCAATGGATGCCAGGTCTATTTCCCCGAAGGTAAAGCGGCTGGAGCGTGAAGTCGACCTCTCACCTCCATCTAGTATCGAGGTCAAGAATGGTTGAGCTATACTTCCACTCTCCTATCGGTTTCCATTGAATTGTCTTTAATTAAAAGTAGGGACAACTTTACCCTTTTACCGTTACTGGTGGCCCGAGTGACTCCACCTACCGTGGCAGGGGCGTGTGTGTTCGCAGCAGAAAAGCGAAGAATAGCGTACAACGGGCAGAGACTTCTGTACAGCCGTAGTGGAGACTTCACCGAGGAACGAGCTCTTGGGTCTCAAGGTTCAGAATTGTACGACTGTCATATCGGTTCATGTAAACAGAGACCTTATTGCAAGGAAATTGATGGAAGGACAAGTCTATGAAAAGCAAATTTAAATAAGCCTGTGACAATATTGCAATTTAGAATTTTCGTAGAATAAGCTGTAAGTGTGAAAACGAACTGGGGAAAGAAACTGAGCTGAAAAGGAGGCATTGTCTATAAGCTCTGAAAATACTCGAATACATAAAGAATGGTGGAAGAAAATACACGCCTACAACGATATGTAGCGGCGTTGTATCGGTTTTATACAAGCAACAGCAAAAATTATTTCTCTTATTTAAAACAGGCCCTTAGAATTTCTCAACGTCTGAAAACGATGGAATAGTCAAAGTAGCTGGTATATGCTTTTATTCTCTCTCTGATCCTCTGTAAAAATGAAATAAGCGTGTACGTTTACAAGGGGCTTGGGCGTATCCCTTCCTCTTAGGCTTGTATAAAAGCATGATTCTCCTAACGTGACCTATTTTCATCGGTCTGAAGGCTCTCAGATGTGTCAGAGAGTAAAATATTGTGACATGATGCTTGAAAACCTGAATAGTTCATTGCTAGGTAACGGAGATAAAAAAGGATCCCGCAGAAATGTGTACGCATGCAACAGTAGAAGCACTACCGTTTCTATGCAGCGGCGAGGTAAACGCACCTCTGTAACAATAGAGGGATTGTTAGGAACTTGTGTTTTCTATGTAGTTCATGCCGAGATGTTATAAAACAGGACAGTTTGAAGCAATTTAGTTGTCAGAAGAACTGAGGGAGTCTCTGGAAATGGCAGTGGAAGATTATGGCAAGAAGGAATTGGGTTGTGAAAAGAAGACTATGTGTGCTGCAGTGACAGTGAGATCGTTTAAATCCGTTGTCAGGATACGACTAGTGAAGACTGGGAAAACAGTGTGTGTGTGTGTGTGTGTGCGTGCGCGCGTGTGTGTAATGGTGATCTGTAAAGCGTGTAGAACAGCGATAGCGTTATATTACTGGTAGTTATGAGTTGATTGTACAAAGGTGTCAATAAATCCAAAACCCGTCTGTAGTCAACCATTAGACTGATAATATGATCATGATCCCCGTGAGACTTGGAACAAAGAATCACTGTGCTGGCGAGGGCCACCGGTAATTTAGCAGACATGCAAAGTGACCTGTGTACGGTAGTAACCCCCCCCCCCGTTCCTTCCAATAGGAAGCAGTGTTCTCAAGACACAGAAACATTTTAATGAAACTGAACAAAAATGTGTTTGCAAATCCTAATAGGGCTCGAAACGGGTGATACCCTACTGGTGACGACAAGCAGAAAATAACTGCTCTGCTCTACGCTGACAGTTCCAAAGCTGTGTGGCTGTTCCGTGTACTGTTCACCCCACGTCCGTTTCTTTTCGTCTAGCCGTACCTTTTTGAACGGGATCTTGGACCCAGGGTTCCAGTTGCCTTTAGCGACTCTCCACCTTTACACTGAGGCTACCCGGATACATTTCGACTTATCCTTAGTGATGTCACCTTGTTTTGCCCACCTGAAGTTGTGCACTAGGTTACAGGGAAAGGTGAAGCAGTCCCTGTGCTTAATTGAGTACAACGCCATGAAGAGCTATGCGGCAGTGGAGGTATAGTTCCACCATTCAGCGATAGATTGAGGTGAGTGGGCAGTTTCACATCTCACTCTTTACCCCACCCCCAGCCATAGATCCTGCGGTGCCGGTTGGATATGAGGCTGGGTGAGCCCCAGAGCCTATCTGGGCGACGTGGAAAAAAGAAAAGTCCTTTTCATCTGCCAGTTTTCTCCCCTGAACCTCTCGGTTAGTTTTAGTAAGGATCAGTTTTGAGATAACGGGGGCAATGTTTATTTGAGCTGTGGATTGGCAGCCCTGTGACGTGTTTGCTGCTGAAAGTATTGACCGACGGTTTCTGATGTGTGTTTTTGTTTTCTTGGTAAGGGCAACGAACTTGTTCATCGAAAAGCGATGGATTTCTATGAAGTACCCATGGACTGCTGTACCTCAAGTGTCTATGGCACTCGACACCGTGTTGCACTGGAACGGGCTTCAGTACTGCAACAGAGTTACCGGTTGCAGAGTGACTTGGATACCGGCTTTCATTCTCTTCATTCAGGAAGTGAATTAAACCATGTTCTGTAAAGCTACGTAGAACACTGACAGCCTTGTCATCCGCTTGCTGTCCGTATCACAGGATGTTGCACCACAGGATATCGGGAAGTCCAGTCACATATCCGTACCCCGTACGTAATGCAACGTGTTCCTTTCATCTTTGTTTCTCATCGTGGTATTCAGACCGCTTAGAAAGCTATCGTGAAATGTTTTTGTGTCTGGGGACGTAACGCCGTGTAGTTCGTTGAAAGTCAACCGAAGTTTCGGAGGAAAATGTCGCCTCCATCTTCGGTGTAGAAGAATAAGTGAAGAAATCAGCGTGAACGCAGGTGACCCGAAGATGTAGACGACGTGTTCCTCTGAAATGTCGGTTGACTTTCAACGGACTACACTGCTGTGAGAACCTCAGATCTTAAACATCAGAGGCGGTCATGTTTCTGTGCTTCTGATAGGTCCCACTTGTGATCTCGCCGTGTTCTACATCTCGGAACTTAACGTAAATGCCGAAACGTCACATACGTCAACACTTTAGGCGTTTACGTTTCCTTGGTTTCGCTAGGTTCCGCTGTTTTTATCTCGACAATTTCCAAGACCTCCGAGCATCAAGTGACTTCTATAGCGGAACGTTATGTGAGTCAGTAAGAGAGATGTTTACTTGCTTTTTGTGAAGAGTCCCTGTTTTAACTCGCCGAGGTCTCCATTTCAGAAACATCAGTACCTACACGACGAGCTCACCAGCTTTATCAGGCCTCCGTTTGAGCTCTTCAAAGTTTTACAGGACTCCAAAAATATTCATGTCTACATAAATATCGAGCAGATCACCTGCTCCAGTTTTCAGTAGGCTACACAGACTGCTGCTACTAGCTACTTGAATTGTTGTTACCGGAAGTAAAGATGCCCCTTTGCGGATTAAGTAAGCACCATGCCAGGAAGAAAATTTGGGGAGTGGAGGTTTGACCGTGCCATAGCTCAGGCGGTTAGTTGGTGGGGCTGGTTTTCTCCGAGTACTTCGGTTTCCCCTGCCAATCTTAATTCCACCAATTACTCCACAATCACAGTCATCTGGGGCCGGTACAGTAGGCCAGTAGTGGCCGCAGTACCAAGTGGATTCAATCTCACCCCACTAAGAGCAATTAATAATAATAATAATAATAATAATGTAAAGCGGTGAAGTTGTCCCTGTGCTTAACTAATTAAACACTACACCGTGAAGGCGAACGGGGGAGTGCATGTATAGATCCACATTTTCTTGACCTTGGCCCTAGCTGGAATTGAGTGGTCAGCTTCACGCCCCTACCACTTTACTACCGGGGAAAGAGCCCCCGCTACACAGTGGATAGGAGGGTGGACTCCAGAGTTGGTCTGGACGACTTGACCCCGCCAGGACTCGAACTCTGATCCCCCGGTCGTCAAGTCCGCAGGCAGTCGCTATAGCGACCACGCTATCCCGGAATAATAACCGCCGCACTAGATGGAGGTGGTCAGCTTCACGATCTGACCGCTTTACCCCCTGGGAATCATCCTGCCGGTACTCATTGGATAGGAGGCTGAGTGGGGCCTAGAGCGGGTATGGACCTTCTGACCCTACCGAGAATCGAATCAGGCCGTCCAGGTCGCAGCTGGACTTGTGTCTAGGCACTTATCCGTCTGTTTTATGTATCCTATTCATATATGTCATTTATGCATGTTCCGTTACGTGGTATCCATATAGACCAGTGACCTGCCCTTTGTTTTAAATGATGTATCTGAACCCGTTGTTCAGACCTCCACGTGGAGCCACGTGGAGGCCATTCATAAAGATGAAAGCTGCCCATAAAATGAAGACACGATACTTTGAAGTGCTCATGTTCGTCCACAAATAACTTTCGCTCGACTTGGCTCCATTTCTGGTTCAGTATTAATAAGCCCTTGAAACGTTCAAAGCAAATGTGTGACGTCAGGAACGCGCTCTTCGTGCAATTATTCTGCGGAAACTGTTTTGTGCTGCCTTCGGTTTTTGCGTCATCGCTACTGCCAAACACTTTATTAACAGCCCCAGAACTCAAGAGAATTAATGAGGCATGGATAAGTAATATGAGAATTGTGATATGCAAGTTTTACCAGAGATAATGTGTACCATTCAGTGTAGCAGCCCAGGCCTTCAAAAAATTTGTGATTCCGTGAACCCCTAAAATAATATACAAATTTATGTGAAACCCTGTCCCCCCACTAGTCGTTGAAAATTGAAGTTCTTCTCTTGTTGCGGGCCCTTATCAGTCTGTACGGTGATAGCAGAAATCTAAATAAATTTACAGCCTCTCTACACCTACAGTAAGCTACAAGATGTTCCTGTACAGTCACGAAAAGTGCAGTTCTGCACACTGTTGCATGTCCCTATCAGACTGTACGGTGGCAGCAGGAACCTAAATAGCTTTACAGCCTCTCTACACCTACAGTAAGCTATAAAATGTTCCTGTACAGTTACGAAAAGTGCAGTTCTGCACACTGTTGCATGTCCCTATTAGACTGTAGGGTGGCAGCAGGAACTAAATAGCTTTACAGCCTCTCTACACCTACGGTAAGCTATAAAATGTTCCTGTACAGTCACGAAAAGTGCAGTTCTGCACACTGTTGCAGGTCCCTGTCAGGCTGTACGGTGGCAGGAGGAACCCAAATAGCTTTACAGCCTCACTACACCTACAGTAAGCTATAAAATGTTCCTCTGGGCTCACGAATATATTCACGAACTATTTTGTCGGCTACAGATGCATTTTCCGAGGATGTATATGCGTATTAAAACTTACTGACTTACCAGATTTATACATGAATGCAATTACACTGTAAATAGTTTTTAAAATTCGGCGACTGTCCCTCAGAGTAGGGAGTTCGCGACTCACAGTTCAGGAAACCATTCTTTTCCAAATTCGTATAATGAACCAAGTGTTAATGCGATGTTCCTTTCAGTTCAGTAGTTACTAACATGCCTCCTGGGCCGTTCACATATGGCTCTGATACTTTGTTACATTATTTTACTGACATTGGTGACGTGTTTCGATAGTTACGCGTTTCTGTACGTCCTGAAATGCGATAATTAGATGTATCTCCGGGTTACGCCCCTCATTTTGATGGCCCATTTCACTGGAAGCTTCTGCTGGCGGTGATGGCCTGGACCTCTTCAAATTCTTCTTCCTTCGTTGATTAGATCCTTTGGCCGGTGTACATTCAGAATTAATTGTGAAATTTGATTCTTACAGACAGTCGGTAGGACTCATTGGACAGGGGATCAGCCCTGTCACAAAGCCGCTACTTACGCACAACACAAACATTGAATCAACTCAATTGCTGCAGGCCCTCACCAGCACAGTCGTTTTTGGTCCGGAACCGGTGCCGCTGATTTGTGTTCGTTCCAAGACCATTTCTGCATTCGGAAATGGGGCTTCATACGAGAGGAAGGGATGGTCATTCTGAGTAGGCGTCACATTTGTTGCTCCGTAATTTCCCACGAGTGCACTCACACTGACACAGCGTCCGAGCAAGGGCTATTGTGCGTTATGGCCACCATACATGCTTTGTCACTTTACTGTGGTGAATAATACTTACGCAAGATATAACAGAGGACGTCTGCCAGTGCAGGCTTCTGCAGCGGGTTATTTTACCACTCCGATACGGTAGTTAGCCATTTGTACAGTCCTAGGCTTGACCACCGCCAAGTTTACGTCTCTTATACACGTATTTCTTATGCGTGGCTTCTTGTCCAGTTGCACGTGCGTTTGGATTTACATGATTTTGGACGACTTCTGCCTACATTCCTTTCTCTACATATTCAGTATCTGACACGACACGGATCTCATAGAGAACACCACATCCAATAGTTCTTCCATTGTTGCGTGTGTGTTCGTTACCGCGTGAAAGTGTTCACTCAACCGTTGCCAAGCAACGATTGGGGGGGGCAAACGTACAGACAGCAAGATAATATGTTATAAACATTATTTTATTTTAAAAAATAAAGGAAGTAGGCTAAAAATAATTCCGAAAATTGAGTTACGAGGCCTGAATTCGAAAATTCGGAGCTTAGGTTAATGGGCTTTAATTTAATTGGATCCTAAGTCCGGAAATCGGGAAATTGTAGTTTGAGGTATAAGTAACATCCCTGTGCTTAATTAAGCACCACACCATGAAGATATGTGGGAGAATGGAGGTAATGCTCCATCGTTCTTGACCTCAGCACTAAATAGGGTGAATGGTCAACTTCACTCCCGGGGCAAGATCCCCGGTACTGAATCGATAGGCGGGTGCGTGGGCCCCAGAGGCGGTCTGGACTCTGTGGAGAAGAGAAGAAACTTATCCTTGCCGAGAATAAAACCTTGACCGTCTACCTTAGCCTGTCGCCATACTGATTGTCTGGTAGTTGGAGGTAGGACTGTATACGTGGAAGGTCGCAGATTCGATTCCCAATGACGTCATTGAAGTTTTCAATTAACCTAATCCTTCCAGCCGCACCATGGACCTGGGGTCGACACAGCATCTAACAGAAATGAGTACCAGGAATCTTCTTTAGGGTAAATGGCGGTCGGCGCGTGTGGCTGACAACCTCACCGCCATCTGAGCCGACTGTCTAGAAAATGTGGGAACCTCGACATCTCACAGCACTGTGGACTTTCATGGTCTGTTACAGGAATAGCTTTCTCTTACTTTTTTTTTTTTTTTTTAAATTCGCTTGGGGTGGGGTGGCGGGTGGCGTCCAACTGGGTCCACTCGGCACAGCGGCCACTGATTGGCCTGTTGTACCCTTCCCCGGGTGATTATGATGATGGAGAATTTGGTGGAATGAAGCTTGGTAGGGGAAACTGAGGTACTCGGAGAACACCCGCCCCAGCGCCACTTTATCCACCACAAATCCCACTTGAACAGACCCGGGATCGAACCCGGGCCGCCGCGGTGGGAAGCCAGCGACTAACCGCTTGAGCTATGGCACGGCCATTGTTTAATTAATTAGCTCATTCATTCATTCCACAGTGTCTACAGTCCTTTGTTGGGTTCTGGCCTGTTCTTCAGTTTCGTAATCTTTTTTACACCGCCGGTAGGAACAATTGGACAAGTGTTCAGTCCGTCACAAGGCCGCTAGGACAGCAGACACACAGAATAAATGCACAAACATCCATGCCTTGAGTGGGATTCGAACATATGATCCGAGTGTTCAAGCAGGCAGCGGCAAGATGCACTGAGTAATAGAAGCTGTCCGGCCGAAGTTTCAGTGGTTCTTCAGCCAACAGCAATTGTACACTTTCCGTCGTATTCGGATTCCTAGATACCGCGCCCTGTATATTATGTGGACGAACGCAACTCCTCTTGAGCAAATGAACACCCAGGCGTGAATTTATAAAATAGTTTCTTGGGCTGGGTACTTGTGTTACGGATGGAACAAGAAATGTGGGTCCCGAATACGTGGGCCTGTATCGCTTGTGAATTAAAGGTCATTGGATTGATGTGTAGGTGTTTGTGGGGAAGAGGTCCGTGTAAGGTGCCTGCACGTACTCGGAGATACTCGTAAGTTCGTTTATTTTTTACAGAATCTTTTTAGTCGTTGCTTTACGTGCTAGTTCCGCTACATGTAAAAAAAAGGTAAAGCTATCCCTGTACCAGGCCGTGGAGGCCCATAGGGTTGTGAGACGTTGAGGGTCCCACATTTTCTAGACAATCGGCTCAAAGATGGCGGTAAGGTTGTCAGCCTTACGCGCCGGCCGCGCTTTACTTCCCAGGAAGATTCCTGGTACTCATTTCTGTTAGAGGCTGAGTCGACCCGAGGGCCATAGTATGTTTAGTTACTTAATTAAGAGCGCAGAATGATTCTTTTGAAGACATCCCGCGTTGAGACAGCGGGCGTCGCTCTTGTTTATTTGCATGGGACCATTGCGGCGCCAAGATTTCCTTCAAGGTGGGCCCAACGAGATTTCCAAAGGGGAAGGTGAACAAATAGAAAATGTTCTGAATTTACATTTTAGTCTGTATGAATTGAGTAGGAGACAGAGTGACTCTACGACTGCGGTTTAGCGCCAGTCGTTTCGTCTTGGCGACAAACTCCTTGAGACACGACCAGTAATTCTGGTTTTCAACTGGACACTTGTGTAACATCCTCTCTGACGAAAAGCTGGGTCTGTCGTTTACAATTGATGCTGGTAATCGCCAGCACAATCATTCTCAGGTGGGAGTCCCGCGGGACGCATGACCACGTTTTCTGTGTTATTTTCGAGACTCCCGCAACCTGGAGAGCCAGGTCGCCGTATTATATCCCCCAGGAACAGTGTGGCCCTGTTATACCCCCAGAAACTGGGTTCCGTTTTCATTGTGTCCTGCGACTTGAAGTTCAGATTTCGGTAGTTATAAAGATTTCTCTCTCCTGTGATATAACACCGTGTAGTCGTGTGAACGTCCACCGACGTTTCAGAGGAACATGTCTCCTCCATATTCAGTGCTGAATAGTAAATCGAGCTAGAAACTAGCATTTGCTGCTTACTACATAATAGTTTATTGCTTGGCTCACTCTTCCACCCTAGAGTTGGAGGCAAAATGACCCTTCGAAACATCGGCGACATTTACCGGACTACGCGGCGTTATGTCAATCCCAGGAGATGTCAGTTCTGCATGAATCATGGTGACCCCTTTCGCTCTCATTTTGGGCCATAAACTAGTATTTTCGTATGGTATTTCACGATAACCTCGTCAGTCTGAAACTTCTGTCTTCACATGAAGTACTCTCTGAGGGCTACGACATGGGCGATGGACCTTTTGACGTCATTAGACTCCCAGCAGTGCAGTGTTGTAAGTCGAGGACATTTCTTTCGGCCGGTCAAGGTCATTGTTGGCCTGTAGCGCTACACCTCGCTGCCTGCTCCACCTGCCTACATCCAACAAATATGTGTGTATATATATATAAAACATAGTGCACAGACAGTTCTGTAGCACTATTCTATTTGTGGTAATAATCAAAAGGGACATAACATTGGCCGGCGAGACGAAATTGCCCGCAACTTCTCATACATAACGATGTAGTAATATGACAAGAATTTAACTTATTTGAAGATGATTTCTAACATCTGTTTTTTTTAAGTGCTATATTTTGGGACGTGACGCATATGTAATCTGATAGAATTCTACACAGTTTGGAGGAACGTAACAGCTTCCATTTCTAAGGTCACATATTAAGGTAAGGTGATAGCACAGTCGGTATAGCGACTGGCTACCGACTGGACGACTGAGCGGTCGAAGTTCGAGACCCGGGAGGGTCCAGAAAATTCTCTTCTCTACGTCGCCCAGACCGGCTCTGGAGTACACCCAACCTCCTATCGAATGGGTACCTGTGGCTCTTTCCCCGGGGGTAAAGCGGCCGGGGCGTGAATCTGACCACTCACTTCCAGCTAGTACCGAAGTCAAGAGAATGTGGATCTGTATATCCACTCCCCATGCGCCTTCATGGCACAGTGCTTAATTAGTTAAACACAGAGACAACTTTACCTTTGTCCCTGTAACAGGCCGTGGAGGCCCATAGGGTTGTGAGACGTTGAGTTCCCACATTTTATAACCAGTCGGCTCACAGATGGCGGTGAGGTCAGCCTTACGCGCCGGTCGGGCGGCCGGCCGGCCACCCTTTACCCCGTACTCATTTCTGGTAGAGACTGAGACGACCTCAGGGTCATAGTGCTGCTGGAAGGATTAGGTCAATTGAAAAATCCAGTGACCTCAGGGATTGGAAACCGCGACCTTCCGGCTTGTAGGATAGTGCCTCAACCAACTACGATACGGCGTGTCCCTAGATCGCAGAATAAGCGCTTGGCTTACTCATCGGCCCTGAATAAGACAGGACCTTCTTTTGAAACGTCTGTGTCTTGTCAGATCACATGGCATCACATCTCGGAAGATAATTCTTTTCATATCCACCTAATTCAGTACTTGAAATGGAGCTGAGCCCTTCTTGAGAAGCCGCCGTCGCTCAGCTACTTAGGAATTTCCCGATATTTTATGAAAGCTGAAGGTTCGTTACCATGTTCACAACAGCCTGTCACTGGTCCCTATCCTGAGCCACATACATCCAGTCCCTACCACCCCATCATATTTCTAAGATCCACTTTATTATTCTCCTTCCATCCACGTCTAGGTTTTCGTAATGATCTGCTTCTTTCTGGCATTCCCACCAGAACACTGCATGCATTTTCACCCATGCTTGTTACTTGCCCTGCCAATCACTTCCTTATTAACTTCATCATTCTAATTATATTTGGCGAAGAGTACAAGGTGCGAATCTTCTCAATGCAGATTTATCCCCTCTCCTGTAATTTCATCCATCTTCGGTCCAAATATTCTCCTTTGCACCCTGTTCTCAAACGCCCTCAGTATTTGTTCCTCCCTTAATGTCAGAGACCAGGTTTTTAACAGCCATGCAAAACTACAGACAAAAGAACAGTTTTGTGTACTTTAATTTCTGCGCCACATCTGTGTATTTGTTTATATTTCGTCTCCTCCGCACATCTTCGGGACGTGGTGCTTAGTTTAGCATAGATGCAGTCTCACCCTTACATACTCGCTTCGTCCCTTCCTTTCAGTAGCACTTTAGTTAAGATTCGAATATTTCATTTCCGTGTAAGAATATATGGCGAAACGTGTGGATTCGTAGGATTTTAGGTTTTCACACCGGTGGTTATGAAGGGTTATATCTTGTGAAATACGCAAAATAACCTATAATCCGTTGGCACTCAATCGACGTTCCGGATGAACATGTCTCTTCCATCTTCAGTGTCGAAGCCAAGCAAGAAACCAGCATGAAGGAGGTAGCAAGCATACCTTTCGCACGCAGTGACAGTATTGTCAGGATGGTAGAGCAGAAAACAAGCTATAAAGTGAGAGCAGATTGTGAAGCGGGCGGGGTTGGCTTTTATAAAAACCGCGACGAAGAAATATTTATCCTGAGGTGCATACTTAACGCTTGAACGCCCATGTCCACCGCGGCCGGCAATATAAAAACCGTCCTCAATCGAATAACAGCTGACTACAGCAGTGTGGGGACCAGAAACTGTCACTGATACTTTGCAAAAGCACCCTAGGAAAACATATTTTGTTGCATCTTGTTGTGTAAATTAATATAGATAATATTTATTATATTCCTATCAACATAACACTATCTCCAGCGGGTGGAATCTGTTGTCTTGGACGTCATGTTTCGGCACATGCATGCCATCTTTTGGTCCAATTACTAGTATGAGGGAGAGTCAGTAAATTGATTACAAGTGGATATGAAACGTAAAGCATGTGATACTCGAACTTGGAGGAAACATTTATTTCTTGACGTATCCTGCATCAAGAATGATACCCATGTACCATAGCTTGACCAGTGCCCTGAAATCCACAGCATAGAAGTTTTTTTGAACTGTTTTCTCAGCCACTTCCGCACCTCCGTTTCAACCTCTTCTTCATCAGCGAAAACTTTGCCACCCAGTTGTGAACCGCTTCATGCAACAGACATTTTCCACCTTAAACATGATACATTTCTCTATGAATATCCTTTGCATTTTGTCCTTTTGCCCGCAAAAAAAAATGCACTACAAACCAAGCGCAGCATAACCCATTTGCTAAGTTACGACAAAAATATTCTGTTTGATTTATATCCGGCCTTGTATTGGTTCTGGTTTCCGGAGATGGGGACTAACTCTATCGTTTGGGCCCCAATGATTAAGATTTTGACCTGAGGACGGAGGCAGGGTCCCCGTATCCGAAATGTTATTTTAAATAAAATCAGGACGATGGATGATATACAAAAAGTAAATAATTTTATTGATGTACCGTCGTCAGGAACTTGCAGGTCATTGTTATTAAAGCTGGTTTTCGGTTCATCGCTGTGCTGACGTGTGGAAAGTAACCAGTTCTTGTAGCTAATGTTGAGTTACCTGCGAACCGACATCCGCAGGGTTTGGAACGAGGAAGGGACCCTTGGGTACGTGTCTGAAAGGGTTTCAGTGTTGCGTCAGTTAGCGCACGCTTCCCGAAGTAGCTTCGTTCCACTGGACGGATATTTTTATGAGTTCAGCTCGTTTCATTTTCGTGCCGCCCACCCGACCGCACGGGTTCATTGTATTTGAAGTAAAATTGAAGTTAGATCAGCATGAAGCACAACACCGAACCTGTTTTATCTCAGCCAAGCAGGCAGGCGAAACAAATAACAACACTTTCCTGGGGCAAGGACCTCGTGTGTTACGAAACCGGAGCACGAGTGTTTCAGTAAACTGTTTGGCCATCAATAGAGAAATAGTTTTGAGGTGTAGCAGCCGTTTCTAGGATCCCAGCTGTTGAATGAATGCTGGGATGGGCCGGGAGGTACCACACTGTCCTGACTGACCTCACCAGGCACACCGACGCATACCATTAGAAACTCGTCTACAAGCATGTGCGCCTAGAGGGATTGTCAAACAATGCATTTGCCTCCTCTCCCCTGGATTTTTGGGTAAACAGTTTTATTTCTTCTTCTTCTGCCTTTCATATTAGGCCATCTGGCCTGTAAATATAAAGTTGTGCCTGGCTTAACTAATTAAGAACTACGCTATGAAGGCGTAAGGGGGAGTGGATGTATAGATTGACATTTTCTTGACCTCGGCAGTAATCGGAGGTCAGTCCTCTGGCCAGTCCCATGAGAATTAATCTGGAACTATGGATTTTACAGCCAGTCGGTAGGACTCTTTTGACGGGGGATCAGACCGTCACAAGGCCGCTGCCTGCGCACAGGACAACACAAAGAGAATAAACGCGGAGAGACCTCCATGCCTCGAGTGGGATTTGAACCCACAATCGTAACGTTTGAGGGGGCGAACACATTTCATGCCTCAGACTCCCTGGCCACTGTTATCGGCTGGTAGAAGTCAGAAGTGTAAAGAAGAGAGGCACGCGGTAGCGTAGTTGGTTGAGGCACTGTGCTACAAGCCGGAAGGTCGTGAATTTGATTCCTGATGAGGTCATTGGATTTGTCAATTGACGTAATCCTTAGAGCCGCACAAGGGCCCTTGAATCGACTCAGCCTCTAAAAGAAATGAGTACCAGGTGTCTTCCAGGGGTGTAAATGGCGGTCGGCCGGCGCTTAGGGCTGACAACCTCACCGCCATATATGAGCCGACTGCCTAGAAAATGTGGGAGCTTCGACTTTTCACAAGCCTATGGGCCTCGACTGCCTGTTATTCTATCCTGAATACTCTGGGGCAATAAGTATACATTTTTTATTGCTAGTAGGGTGGGACTAAGTCCCTTGTACTGCGGCCACCTCTGGCCTATTGTACCAGCCCGAGATGATAGGTGAGGGTGATTGTGGATCAATTGGTGGAATGAAGATTGGCAGGGGAAACCGAAGTACTCGGAGAAAACCAGCCCCAGCGCCACTTGTTCCACCACAAATCCCACTTGACCAGCCCCGGGATCGAACCCGGGCCGCCGCGGTGGGAAGCCAGCGACTAACCGCTTGAGCTATGGCGCGGCCATTGTGTCACTTATTTGCTTATTGTGTACGGAGTACGCTGCATGTTTCGACCTATTTATAGGCTATCATGGGGCATGTTCCATAAAATCACAAAGTAAGTTCTTGAATTAGGCTGTCCTAATATGGATCCGTATTATGCAGTTGGTAGTTCCTACTATCTAACGAATATACCTTAGGATAATGTAAACAGATATATATACAAAGTCTTGTTACATGGTTGTTATTATTAATGGTTAAAACTTGTTATATTAGGGATTAATAAAATCTCTTATTTATTAATATGTGTCCTAAAACTGGCATGAAAGTTAAGAGTTGAGTTAAGTTAAAATGAGTTTGTAAATTACAGGCACATTAGAGTTAACGAGATTTCTGTGGAATTGGTCGTGGAATTATACTGGGACTAAACGCGGTTTTTGTTGTTGTCTTGGGATCATAGTAGTTTGTCGGTCACGTGTCGATGCGCTGTGTGTATGTATGTGTGTGTGTGTGTGTGTGTGGAGGTTCTTTTATCTTCTGTAGCTTGTTTTGGTTGGAAGTGAGTTATGCTTTCATACATATTTCTGGAGGCTGTAGTTAGCAGCTTTTCACCCCGCTTTGTAGGCCACGAAAACTTTATGCTTCAATGATTTCATTTAATTATTTATATTCCTTGACTTCAGGTGCATTCCTAAAGTTAGGCCTGGTGACTGGAATGTTACAGAGGTTTAGAGGACCACTGGAATACATCCCCGAACCGTTTCATGTAGCCTTCAATCGTCTTTTTTTATATTTTTTTTGGCACCGGTCAAATTTTGAACTTAAAAAAAATCAGTCATTCAGGTCGGAGTTGTTTTTATCGATTAACCGTTAAATGTTCGATAGAGAGAGAGGGGGCTGAAGGCGAGGGGGAGAGAGGTGTATCACGAATTGTCTGCATACTAGCTGCAAATGTCAGTACACCTTCCATACACCATCAATACTGTGCCCAACATGAATAGCTCTCCACGGTTTTTTGCCACTCAGTAGGACGCAAATGATTTTATTTAGCTATTTCCATATCTACTACAATACTGTCTTCTGGGATGTGACGCCGTGTGGTCTGGTGTAAGTTTGCCGACGTTGCGGAGTAACGTGCTGCCTTCATCTTCATGGAGAAGAGTAAGTCGAAACAGCAAACAGAATTACTGTACTTGCTGATTGGCCAACGTAAATATCCGACAGTGAAGATGGAAGCAGTGCGTTCCCCCGAAACTTTTTGGTGTGCCATCCCACTTCTCAGTGAAGGAGCGCTGGAGGAGCACAACAAATATGAAGCTTACAGAAGAGTAGTATCACCTTGCTTTGACAGGTACATCACCCAAGGTCTGTGAAATAACTTAAGTAAATATACCGAAGTGCAAGCAGAGAATACAAGTATCCCTTTATGGTCCACACCTGTGGAAGGATTTGTCACGGAGTTCAAGGCGGTGAACCAGGCAGCAGCGAGGGGCACTGTAGGAATCAGGTTCTGCGTCTTGTTTCCGAACTGCACCTGCACGCAAGGTGCCGCGCAGAGACGCAACAGGCAGGCCCTAATCCCTTCTGACGTCACACATACGTAGTCTGTCCAGGCCCTGTGTGCGTGTGTACACGTGAATTCCCAGCATCGGCCTGGGCATGTAGGTCTATATTATAGGGGCGCTGTTTTGTTGAGACTCGCATTTCATATGTTCGATTATTTCAGCTGTCTGACCTCGTCCCTGTTAGTGTGAAACGTGATCTCTCTGTCATTAGGAGGGAAAACCAAGTTTTCGTGTTCTTGCTACTGTGATTGCTCAGATCGTGGTCTTTAGTTTTGTGACACCGTATACACTTGTAACTAGATACTGTTTTTTTTTTCCGGAGTAATATGCTACAGCGTGGTATAAAAGTCAGTTAACTCGTCAGCATAATGTACGCCAAAATACGTTAGAAATTTCTTTATTACTTACTGAATTTACAAAAAATGCTCGAAATAATATCCTCCGTGTTCAGTCACAACTCACAGCTCCCTGTTACCGTTCTGTAAATTGACTGGCATAACTGCATATTGGCATCATAATTTTGAAGTGCCCTTGAAAAGTATTTTAAATTCTCACGACTGTGGCTACGAAGATTTCTGTCTTCTGGGGTATGACGCCGTGTAATCTGTTGACAGTCACCCGACGTTTGGAAGGCATATCTCGCATCCAGCCAAGCAAGAAACCAGCGTGAAACAGGTAGCGAGCAAACACTGGTTTCTTGTTTGGCTTTCTCTTCGATCCTGAAGACGGAGTCGATATCTTCCTCTGAAACATTGGTTGACTTCCAACAGGCTACATAGCGTTATAGCCCATAGGACAGAACTCCTCGCCATTCGGTAAATTTTTGTAGGTAATTTAAATCTCCGTGTCTCTTTTGTCTCGTGTCACCAGGGCACGGAATTCAGATGTGAGACAGCGGCAGTTGTTTTTGATTTCATGAAGAACATCGTCCTTCAGCGTTTGCAGATAACTTTCTACAGTGACAGTATCACAAAATAAATTTTTGGAAGATCTGATGGCCTACTTTCCTTTATGCCACACTGACCGTATAGAGAACAACGCGTCCGACAACTGCTGTATTGTTTCGTGTGTATTCGTTCCCGCAGTAACGGTTTTACCGAGCCGTTGCCTAGCAGATGTAAGAGGATACACAAACTGATAGGAGGAATGTATGAAGTACGCCGTTGAGATGTGCTCAGGTGCCGTGATATACATACCAAGTTTCATAAAAATTGGTTCAGGCATTTAAAGTTAATGGGGAGGGGATACACAGACACCACTGAGATGACTTAAACCTACTTTTTGAAAGTAAGGAAAGTAAGCTAAAAATTGAAGTCATACGTACTCCTGCTTCATCCCAAACAGTAATAAATGTGGCATTCAATTTTTCTCAGCCGTCCCATAGCTCAGGCGGTTAGTTGCCGGCTTCGCACAGCGGCGTCCAGGGTTCGATTCCAGGTCAGGTCATTCGGGATTTGTGGTGGACAAGGTGGCACTGGGTGGGCTCTGTCTGAATACTTCGGTTTCCCCTGCCAGTTCTCATTCCACCAAATGCTGCATACTCATCATCTGGGGCTGGTTCAGTAAGCCAAATAGTGATAGGCGTACGAAGCTGACCCAGTATCACCCCGTCCCAAGAAACTAATGATGTATGATTGGTGAAGGTTTTAACTCTGCCAGTGAAGCCAGTCGTGTCGATTTGAAGGTCCCTTCGTCTGTCCATAGGGTGGATTACCCTAAGATCGCCCTTCGCTTCGTGTAAGGTAAAAGAGGGTAAAGCCATCCCTATATCAAGGCCCTGAAAACCCGTAGGATTGTTACACTTCGAGACTTGCCGCCACATTTTCTAGACAGTCGGTTCACAGATGGCGGTAAGGTTGTCAGACTTACGTGCCATCCACCCTTTACCCCTCCAGGAAGATTCCTGGTACTCGTTTCTGTTAGAGGCTTTGTCGATCCCAGGGTGAACTGGATGGCTGGTTATCTGTATATATGATTGGTTTCAGGGGTAATTTTATTGTTTCTGCCATGATTGGACCGGAAATCAAACCGTTTGGCCGGGCGCATGCAGATATTAATGTGTGGAAATAATTCGAGGAAATGATCCTACTTAACGGCAGGGGTTGAGTTGACTTAGCTGAGAGTAGTTGCCTGAGGCCCTATGCTACAGGTCGGATGGTCGTGGTTTCGATTTCCGATTGGGTAATAGGATTTTTCAGTTGATTTGTACCTTCCAGCTGCACTATGACCCTGAGGTCGACAAAGCCTCTTAACAGAAATGAGTACCAGGAATCTTCCTGGGGGTAAAGGGCGGTAGGCGCGTAAGGCTGACAACCACACCGCCATCTGTGAGTCGACTGTCAAGAGAAAATGTGAGAGCCTCGACAGCTGACAACCCTATCTACCTCCGAGGGGCCCTTACAGGGGCTGAGAGAGACTGGGACTGCTCTAGGGACGTGTTTTCAAACCGTGACTCAGGTGAACAGAAGTTGTCACGGCCGCAGGCTCTGGTACAGGCCCACCTTTGGCGCTAGGCCGTACAGCATTCACTGTCCGCAGTTTGTATATTCATTCGTCGTAAAGACGCAAATGGCATTGGCTTGATATTGACTAACTGAATGCATCAATTAAAGTCAGGGCGAAGTTAGATGGTGACCTAAATAATATGACGCGACTTGTATGTTTGGATTTGTGAATAGATTGACCACTTGTTCACTCCACTTGGAACTATAAGTAATTACAGCGCTATCGCTCATCTCCACACTTTACAAATCACTAGCACACGCTAAGTCTTCTCAGTCTTAACAGTCGTATCCTGACTAACTAACAGTGTCACTAACTACAGCACTCTAGCAACTGACTCTTGCTTCACAGCCGGACTTTCAACTCTCAACTGGATTACTCAAATTTTCTTCTTTATATCTTCTCGGTGCGGATCACACCGAAAACACCGTTCTTCTGTTTTTAAATGCGTGTTCATTTCCCCGGGAACGTGTTTACTGAGCCGTTGCTCAGAAACGTCCGTTTCTCTGTTCGCCTATTTCAAAGCAACATCTGTACTCGTTGTTTGTTTTGAGGTCTTTGCCTAGCACTGTGTTTATACGCCACAGTATTGTGGATAATGACTTAGAATTTAGCTTGAGCGGCTTTAAGAAATCTCCATTTTCAGTTAATATTACGGAGTGATTCAGCCGCAATTTCTGAAAGGAACTCCAACTCTCTGGGCGAAAGATGCCTCTTTTCGAATTCGAAATGGCTGTATTGGAGCAGACCAGGAGGTTGCTGAAATCTGCATTCTTCAGTTCTAGGAGAAACCAAATGACTTTAGTCTTAGGGGAAAACCGGGCAACCTGCTTCTTTTCCGGTAATTAAATTTGGAATAGCGTCGGTCCAGAAAACGCCCTGGTGAAAAACTAAAATTTAGAGTTATCGAAATTTCTGTCGCCACTTAACTCTGGTTTCATATTTTCAGTTAATTCAGCCTGGCTTTTGCCCCACAGCTGACTTGAACACTTGTTATAAGCCACCTCCTTAAACCAAGAATGGGACCAACTCTGTCACAAATGAACTAATTTTAGGACCTATTGGGATCATATTAATTAAAGACTGTCCTGATACGCACTGTTATATCCGTTTGGCGTATTGGTGGCGTTACATAGCCGTATAGGCCTTTGAAAATCAAGAGCTCTGCTTGCTACCTGCTTCATGCTGCTTTATTGATTGGCGTGTTATTCAACCTTGAAGATAGAGGCGACATGGCTGACTTTCAACAGACTACACGGCATTGTATACCAAAGATAGGAATCTTCCTAACCACCGCTGTGAGAACCTCAAATCCTCTATACAGTGTGATTCTAAATTGTCGGTGTTTCCGTGGCCTTTAATTTTCAAGCCGGAAGCAACAAAATAAAACTGTTTGCGGAATATGGAAGTGTAGCTCAGAAAGTTTTATTTGGTAACGCCGTACTCGCCGCATTGATGTCTGGGCGGAAATATGACATAATGCCTCAAAATGGCGACTGTTCAAGAGAAAGAAATGTGCGTACTTTGGTTTTTCGAAACAGAGTCCGTTACCAATATGCAACATCGTTAGAGAACTAAATATGGAAAAGATCCACATGTGACGTTGGGCAAAGCAATTTCAAGAGACCGGTAGTGTTCTGCACCGAAAAGTGGCGGGAAGACCGAGCACTTCGCAGGAAGATGTTGATCGAATCCACGAAACATTTTCTCGAAGCCCACAAAAATCAACTATACGAGCTTCGTTGCGGTTAGGTATAACACAAACGTCGGTTTTCAAGGTTTTTTCATAACCGCCTCCACCTCCATGCTTATTGGCGACGGAAACCTGACAGTAATGTAGAATCACTCTGTATATTGTCAGATTTGAGGCTTTCACGGCGGTGACTATGAAGAAAGCAGTCTTCTGGGATTTGGCACCCTGTATATTATTTCCCACCTAAAGGTGAATCTCTCAGATCAGTAAGCAGAAGTCTGTATTCATGTTGCAGTCGGGTAATCACTTTAGCAGTCAGTGAAGCCAGACTGCCCATTGAGCTGCGTTCAGAAGAATTGGGACACTCTTCATTCATACAGCGGAGCCTTGCCACGTTTTGAGTGTTGTATAAATAGCCGGGGGCATGACCGGTTGCTCTGTATACAGCCGGACATAGTGTGCGCACACAGTATTGCCAGTTCAAACATGACACGTCAGCGTCATTCGCGTGGATTGCTGTAAGCCTGTGGCCCATTTTTCATCTTTCTCATGGTTTATTTTACTACGATTTCAGTATTTGCATGGTTGGATTGGAAAGGAAACGACACCTGCTGATCATTTGGAAAGAACCACATGGAAGAAGAATCCCCCAACAACACACTGTGGCTAGGTGTAAAGCTATCCCTGTAACAGACCGTGGAGGCCCGTAGGGTTGTGAGACGTCGAGGCTCCCACATTTTCTAGACAGTCGACTCACAGATGGCGGTGAGGTTCTCAGCCTTACGCGCCAGCCGCCCTGTACCCCCCCCCCCCAAGAAGATTCCTGGTACTCATTTCTGTTAGAGGCTGAGTCGATCTCAGGGCCATAGTGATGCTGGAAGGATGAAGTCAATTGAAAAATCCATTGGCCTCATTGGGAATCGAACCCGCGACCTTCCGGCTTATAGCATAACGCCTCAACCAACTACGCTACCGCGTGATGGCCTATAGAGGCTGGGTGCAGAATGCAGATCTTCGCTTCTGCATGGTTAGAGCAGGTTCATATGAAGAGGACCTCAGTCAGGGCAGTTTTGGGTTTCTCAAAGGCCCTGACACACCCGAGGGCACATAGTGGACGCGGACATAATCTCGGGCTACTGCAGTTCATCTCCGTGGATTTAATAAAGAAGTAAAGTTGTCCGTTCGCTTAATTAAGCACGACGCCATGAATACGTATGGGGGATGGAGGTGAGTGTCCAGCTTCACGCTACTGGCGCTAGTCCCACGTACCCATCCATCCAGTAGCCTGTCGCTACACCGACTGAGCTATCCTGGCTCTTCCTCCAATTCAGTACCAGTGCCAGTTGATAAGAATGTTGTGGGATTAGTACTGGTGACGTATACTGGGAGGCAGTGCCATAGTTCAGGCGGCTAGTCACCTGCTTCCCAACTCGGAGGACCGAATTCGATCCGAGATCAGGTCATGTGACATTTTTGTTGGACAGAATGGCACTGAACCAGGTTTTCTTAGAGTACTTCGGTATCTCCCTGCTCGACAATCGTATATCTTTCGAGGCTGGTACAGTGGGCCCACCAGTGGCAGGCGTGCAATGTGTACTCAGTCCCACGCTGCGAAGTTAAAAAAAATGTACTCTAAAAGTTAACGTGTACGCCTGCATATCTGTTTCAGAACGTGTAATTCCGCGTTTCGATCGAGTTTCTAAGTGATTTTCTTGCGAGAGGTAAGTTGCAGTAAGATATTCACATTCGTTTCAAATGTGGCACACCAAGGAAACTGGCAACCATAATGCAACAGCAATTTCCGAGAAGTGTTATCAGACTCATTTGAACACGTGGAACTGAACTGCTTAGCGCGAACTGAGGAGACGGCAACGCGATTGCAACGCAACTCGTGAAAGACTAAGAAACTCAACTCCCAGGCAACTGAGCATGCCAGTCTTATCACAGTTGCTTTGCCTCGTGGTTTCCTAGTCAGCTGTTCTGACGTGCTTCTGTGATCCATTCGCTTCTTTAGACGGCATGCTAGGCAGGACAAAATAGACTTGGCTTGGCAAAGCATTTCTCATGAGACGAAGGAGTCTGGATCCAGGTTAAGTTCTTTCCAAACAATATGAGCGTCTCAGTTAAAATTGTCACGGAAGAACGGATGCACCCAGTGTTTTATTTTCCTAATATTGTACTGAAGGAACCAGTTGCATTAATATATCCTTTATTTCACAGATATTTCCCTTTTAAATGCAACTTATTATCTAGTCGCCTTTCTTCCACACTACATGGCTCGGCTGTATACGGCCATCGTCAGGTGTTGCCTATCTTGCTAAAATCGTTCCACTTTATGTCAAAATTTCGTATCGCGTGTGAACGCGAAGTTTCCTGATTAAAATAAATTGACATTAATTAACATCCCAGTGTCTTCCTTATGGTTTGTCCTCTGTTCTCACGCCTTCTCAACCATCACCGTATTATGACAGGATCAGTATTATCTGACATTGCAGAAGTGCACGAAATTAAACATTACAACCACGCATTAAGTCAGACGAACACACCCACTTGTGATGATGTGAGCAACTGATGAAACATAAGTTTCCTCAGTGTGCCCCTGCTAATCGGGAAATTAGTTGGCTGCTTGAAATCGGTGACGTTTCTTGGAAGTTGCGGTTGCAGTGCAATTGCCAGTTTCTTTTAGCGTGCAAGTGCCCAAAAAATACAAGTTGAATGAACAGCCGTGTCTGGCCTTCTTGGCAGTGATTATCGTGTATACGTGAACAAGCGCGCTCTGCTAGGCTCCACGTTCTGAAACCTTCGGCTGTGCTGTGTGTACCGTGGTTATTAGCTGTGTCGGGCGGGATACGGCGCGTGCCTCAGTGATGTGAAGTGGCTGAAGAAACCGCGCTCGAGTTTTGCCAAGACTCGCCCGTCCTCTCGAGATTTACAGAGTGCAAGTGCTTCTGGCTTATGGCGCAAATATTCATTATTACTGTAATGAAAGCTGGAAAACGTGGAATGTCCTTTAAGTGTCCTTTAAGTCAGTGTTACTTTACGACTGGCGGTTTACCGCTAATCAGTTCGTCTTAGCTCCTAAGGCTGGGGCCACACGAGCGCACAAAATGCGTCCGTTGTAACGAACGTCGTGACGTCTGTTGTAGAAGTAAACAAGAGAGGCGAATGCTACGCTTTCTTCTGGCTCCATTGCAGACACAAAACTACGCACCGCATTCTGCAACTGTGTGGTGTCCTCAGCAACGTCCTCAACAAAGTACATTAGTTGCAGCGGACGTACTTCGTGCGCTCGTGTGGCCCCAGCCTAAGCCTCTTGAGGTCCACTACCAATTTTTTTTTTTGCGTCTAAACGCTTGCGGTCATAGTCCTTGTGTAACATCCTCTCTGACGAGAGGCTGGTATCATATCCTATGATTAGTCTTCGCCTTTGTCAAGTGTGCTTATCGCACATATCTTGAAGGTCGAATTTCTTCCAAATTATATATGAAGATACAGTTCGTACCCTACAGGAAACACATTACGCCACCGCTACAAAGCCCAACCGGTTAATGCTGTTTAGGGAAACAGTCGCTGTTTATTGTGAAAACCATACGGAACACAGAAATACAGTCTGTGGGCAGAATGCAGATGTTTAATATGTTAAAGCAGGTGGTACATGTAGTAACCACTAGGCTCTGAAGGGTTGGGGATGTATGAGCCGGGGTAGCTCATTTGGTATAGCGGCTATGCCACGGGGTGGACAAAGAGATTTTTCTCTTCATAACATAGAGACAGACTCTGGGGCCAGCCCACCCACCCTCGTATGTAATGGCTGCCTAGGGCTCTTTCCACGGGATAAAACGGCCGGTCAGTGAATGTGACCTCCCACTCCGAACTAGTGTCAAGGTTAAGAATGGTGGAGCTATACCTCCACTCCACCTTTCGGCTTTATGGCGTGGTGTTTAATTTATTTAATTACAGAAAGTGGGTTATCTTAATGCGGAAAAGGGATTTGTTGTGGTAATTTTAATGAACACGATTTGATGAACTCAGACAGACTGTTTCCAGCAATTAAGACCTGCCGCAGAAGATTTTGACAAGAAAGGCAGATGTGCATGACACAAAGAGAAGTTGGCGTGGAAACCACACGCGCGAAAATACAAATGTGATTCATACTTGAGTGTTGTCGCCTTCCTTTGTCTCTTCTTTGATCACATAGCTAAGCAATATGCTGAGGAGAATACTTGGACCGAAGAGAGATGAAGTGACGGGAGGTTGGTGAAAACTGCATAATGAGGAACTTCGTTACTTGTACGCTTCTTCAAGTATAATTAGAATGATCAAGTCAAGGAGGATTAGATGGGAAGGGCATGTAGAAAGCACTGGGAGTAGATGAATGCATACAGCGTTTTGGTGGGAAAGCCAGAAGGATAGAGACTACTAGGAAGACCTGGAAGTAGGTGGGAAGATAATATTAAAATGGAACTTAGAGAATTAAAATTGGGTGCTACGGACTGCATTTGTCTGGTTCAGGATAGGGACTAGTGGGAGACTCTTGTGAGCACGGTAATGTAAAATGTTGGGAAATTCTTGAGTAATGACTCTTCAAGAAGGCGTAAACTCCATGATGTTAGATTTAAAGGGTTCTGACGGTGGTGTGTAAAAGTAAAAAAGGTAAAGCTATCCCCGTAACAGGCCGTGGAGGCCCATAGGGTTGTGAGACGTTGAGGGTCCCACATTATCCAGACAATCGGCTCAAAGATGACGGTAAGGCCTTACCGTCATCTTACGGCCTTACGCGCCGGCCGCGCTTTACTCCCCAGAAAAATTATATAATTAATTCCTGGTACTCATTTCTGTTAGAGGCTGAGTGAACCCCAGGGCCATAGTGCGGCTGGAAGGATTAGATCAATTGAAAAAATCCAGTCACCTCATCGGGACTTGAACCCGCGACCTTCCGGCTTGTAGCATAGCCCTTCAACCAACTACGCTACCGCGCGCCCCCTGTGACAGTGGTGTGTAGCACATAGAATTGCTGGGTTTTGGACTTTCTCCATCATACGGTATTCTAGATAATAGAAAACAACGTTTTGGAAATTGGCACCCCCGCACCTGAAGATGGAAACAGACCCAGTTTCCGAAACGTTGTGTTTTCTACTTTCTAGAATACCGGACGATAGGTAAAGTCCAAAAATCCAGTAATTCTTTGTGTATGGAGTTAGTTTGGTATCTCAGTAATTGTACGTTACATTTCGGAAGTGAACGTACGAACATAAAAGTTACAAAAGTAAGACTATTTAAAAAGCATGGACTTTGATATATTTATTGGTAGAATTATATTAATTAATTGCGTTTACAAACTGTTAAAGGTCATTTATTTTGGAATGTGCAGGCTGCAACATACAATCTGCAACACATGGATCCTCTACATGCAGTACGAAGACAGATTTGAAATTTATGACCTTTGTAGTAAATTGGACCTTTAAGCGGGGACAGAATTCAGTCCATGAACCTTCTTCAGGGCGTTGCGGACCGTCAAGTTCGTTTGAAGTCATTCATTTGATAAACAAGGATAGACAAGTTCGTTTTTCAGAAAGGTTGACAACCACGCGCAAAGTTCGGCAGCCTTGCTTCAAAGGCGCACACGCGCATTCGACATACATCACATGATCGGACTGATTGCATCGTATGACGTCATGCTGATTAGAAGAGTCGTTTCGACTTTGTCACTACTCGTAGTAGTTTGGTTTTCGCATAATTCTCGTGTTTCTGTGATTTATCGCCATGTTAGTACATACATACATTGCTTGCCAGTCACAGTGTCCGCGCGCTCTGAGGCATGAATTGTCTTCGGCCGCTCGAACAGTGGATCGTGGGTTCGAATCTCCCTCGAGACATGAATGTCTGTGTGCGTTTATTCTGTCCCGTGTGTAGGTAGAGGCCTTGCGACGGGCTAATTCCCAGTGCGAGGAGCGCAACCGATTGCATACAGCAGCCATGTCCAACGCGTCGATCGCGGAACGATTTTTGGTCGATCTCATAGGCCTATAAGGAAATTATACGTGAAAAGCATGTATTTACTTGTAATATAATATGATCGTATTCAGATTTTGAAGGGATTATACGTGTTAAAGTAGTCTGTACTTTCAGTGTATGTTGCTTTTACAACAAACATCATGTGTCGTATTATTTTTACCAATATTTTTGCTTAAAGCGAGGTTCGACAATAGAAGGGAGTGGTAGATCACTGGCAGGTTTGACACTAAAAAGTCGATCACAACCTGTTTGAAGTTGGACATGCCTGGCATATAGTATTACGAAACTGGAAAAGCGCCACAACCCGACAAAGGGTGGTAGAGCCATAGATGAAATGAATGAATCAATGAATGGGGTACATTGCTTCCTGTTAAATCAGTGGTTCCAACCTGGTAGGGGGTTCCGAGCAGGAGGCGTGAAGCAGTGAGAACAAGAACACATTCAGCAGAAATAATTGTTTTAGCTGCGTTTAACCATCCGCCAATAAACGCCCTTCATAATTGTTAATCCAGACATTAAGAAACACTATAGCAGTTGGATTTCAGCATTTTTAGCGATGCTCATTGGCAAGCGAACATCACTATGCGACGTTTCCGTTTTAAGAATACGATTTTTTACACATAGATTTGTCAGTGGTATTACGAGCCGGGATAAGTCAAACGGTGTAGCTACGGGCTGGTGGACGCCCGGGGTTTGATTCCCGGTATGTGCAAGAGATTTTTCTGTACTCACAGCGTCTGGGCCCCACGCAGCGTCCCATCCAGTTGGCACTNGGGGGGGGGGGGGGGGGGGGGGGGCTCCCGAGCGGTGAACCTGACTACCACCATCTAATGCCGTTAAGAATGTTGGAGCAATACCTCCATTCCCTCATACGAATTCATGGCATTGTTCTTAATTGATTAATCTCAAGGACGACTTTGTCTCTTACCTTAACTTTTGCCGGTTAAGATTTAGTTGATCACTAAGGAAAATGTAAATATGAGTGCAAAGGTTGTAATCACTACGCATGCGCGGTGCATATGTAGGTGAATCAGTTATTGTCACGATAAGTTACCCAGAATTCCACGCGTGCGAGTGTGACCGCATGGCGCTGACAGAACCGCTGCTGGGGGTCCACATGCTTTGGGTCCTTAACACGTCTCTTTGTTTGCAGTTTGAGCTTCTCATAGCTGTGGCTATGTGACGCCGTGTAGTCAGTTGCAAGTTTGCTCGGTTTGCTCTTCGACCGTGAAGAAGGATGCACCACGTTACTCCCAGGTGCCTATACAGTTCTGCAAGACTTCACTCGCATTCCAGAAGATGGTTACTGTTGAAATGTTTTGTGATTTTAAGTTTAGGTCAAGTTTATTTTCCCCTTTGGTGCCAATCACAGTGGCTGCGCATTCTTCGCCTGGTCAAACACTGGGATTGTGGGTTCGAATCCCACTCAAGGCATGGATGTCTGTGTGCAGGTCGCGGCCTTGCGACGGGCTGATCACTCGCCCAAGGAGTGTAGACCTATAGATAGATTATTTCCTGTAAGTCTCAAGAAACAATATGCTTATGGGGTAATTTTTCTTGTTTATTTAATGACGCTTTCAATAGCTACAATAAGCCGGAAAGTCGTGAGTTTGATTCCTGATGAAGTCATTAGATTTTTCACTTTACCTAATCCTTCCAGCCACTGCAGGGCGATATAGCATTCTTATGTGATTCATACATCGTCTGTCCACAGAGACTAAACTGAAGACAAGTGAGTTAGGGACACGCGAGGCACTATGCTGTACGCCAGGAGATCGCACGTTCGATTCGCAATGAGGTCATCGGTTTCTTTCGATTGCCCTAATCCTTCTAGCCGCACTATTGCCCTGGCTTCGATTCAGCCTCTAATAGAAATGAATACCAGGGATCTTCCTGGGGGTAAAGGGCGGCCGGCGCATACGGCTGACAACCTCACCGTCATCCGTGAGCCGATTTTTTAGAAAATGTGGGTGCCTCGTCGTCTCGCATCCCTGTGGGCCTCCACGGCCTGTTACAGGGATAGGTTTTAATTTTTCTTGTTGACATTGTTATGTCGAAATTCGCTAGGAACAAACTATTCTCTATATGTCTGGCGTTAAAAGTGAAAGTGACGCCTCGAATTCGGGAAATCTGCCAGTAGCATCATCGTACATATTAATAGAGCCACAAATTGACTACAGCGTTTGAAGATGACGTAGCGATGCGTCGCCCACCGGGAGCTGTTGTTAGGAGTCCGAAGTGCGCACGGGTTTAACTGGCAACTGCCACTTTATTTCGTTTAGTTTTTTTCCTTCTTTTGAGTAAAGCTGAACGGACTGTTTATACTTCCTATCCTAGTGTACACAGTGCAATCCGTATTTCATTTCTTTGTTTGTTTTGCGATTTCTTGGTGGGAGCGAATTTTTGGCAACCGAATGTACGGCTCTTCCCCCCCCCCCCCACCCCCCTTGTGCCTTATGTTGTGTGTAGCGGCGTTCTTTTCGTGTTTT
>NW_019731261.1:173778-182802 GCF_002891405.2 Cryptotermes secundus | reverse complement strand
CCAGCCTCCTATCCAGTGGGTACCGAGGGTAAAGGGGCATAGACGTGAAGCTGACCACTCACCTCCAACTAGTGCCGAGGTCAAGAATACGTGGATGCATACATTCACTGCCCCATACGCCTTCATGGTGAGTGCTTATTTAGATAAGCACAGGGATAATTTTACCTTTTAATATAAGACAGCAGTGTTCTGTGTTTGTGTATATATACACCACTTGTATGCTCTCAAATGTGTTCGTCATAGAACGGCAAGCAGTTATAAAAATAATCCGGTTTTGCGTGGTGTTTAGAACTGCGGTTTTCCTTGTATTAAAGCCAGCATGTAAAGAGCATTGTAACCGGAACTGTGTTATTTACGCGCAGTGTCAGAATGATGTCTCTGCTTGAACATGTTAAGTGATGTTTCTCAGATGTTATTCCGCGGAACCCTGGTTTCCGTAATAAACTCGCCTTAACAATATAAAGTCCAATAATTTAGTACTGATATGTAGACCCGTTGCTATGCAACGACCACGAAACAAGCGTATGTACAACAGCCATTGCTAAGTAACGGCTCTGCAAACACTAATGTGTCCACTGCAAGGAGAGGATACATCAACAATGGAAGACACATTTTCTACACGGTCCGTGCCAAGATGTCGTAACGAGGACCAGTTAGAAGTTGCAGACACTTAGAGACATACAAAAAAAATCCATGGCCTGTAGTCCGCAAGCGAACTTATACCTACCGAGGGTGTCACGTGGTCAGCACAACGAATCCCCACGACCGTTAATTTCGGCTTTCTAGACCGGAGCTGCTATTTCCCTGAAATAGCTCCTCAGTTATCCTCAGGAGGCTGAGTGGACTCCGTTCGAGACCCATTACTTCTCAGAAAATCTGTTAGCGCCGGGAATGGAACCCGGGACCTCTGGATCTGTAGGCATACCGAAAACACAAATACACTCTCTGTGCAGAATTCAGAGTTTTAGTGTGTTAATATCAGGTGCTACAGATAGTTACCACTGGGTCTTAAAGGTTTAAAGCTATTATTTGGGACTTTATCCGTAGATCGACTCTATTAGAGCCACGGATTTCAGAGATTTGTTTTGCATCTATCTCCAGGTCGAGCCATGGTTTGACAGTAACTCTACCAAGGGCCGATGGTGGTAGGTTTCATCATGTTACATTAAAGCATCCTGTTGCACTGCATGTATATGCCTTTGCGTTTTGTTTTATGCCGTCTATATGCAACTTCGATTACTATTCACTTGTTTTTCTCCACTGACACTACATGTTTTGGCCATCATCAGGTGTACAATTTCTCTCATGTGGTTGCCTTGCAGTGTTTCTGGTCATGTGGGTTCTTTTCTATCCTGTTTACCTGAAATAGGGAATAAAACGCTTGGGCATATCGAATTTTGTGATTACCGAAGCAGAGCAGATTAGTGCAGCGGTAAAACACGAGAACCATATTCGGGAGCTCTTTGTTTCGAATCTTGACCGGGTCACCGGATATTCTGTCAGATGTACTTAGTGGTTTTCCTCAGTTCTTCCAGGCAAATACCTCGATAGTGCCACTATTACGTTACGGCCATTTCTTTCTAAATATTATTTCGTATATCATTCACGATTCATTGTAGCGTTGCATATTCAGAGATACTGACAGTGTCGGTAAAATAACGCACAGTACTTTTCATTCATACCATTGTCGGCGTATCTCCATGCAGTATCGTGTGTATACAAGTGGTTTCCCTCTGCATCCCTAATTTACAAGTGGTCGATATTCATAGCTCTAAAAGTTGGACGTGTTAGTTTTGGGAACAACGTTAAGTTCCCCCACTCTTGCGACCGGCTGATGGCTGCTACAGCACATGCGCCGGTTCCGCGCAAGCCCGCACATGACTGAGAGACAACTCTACATTCTTTGCCGCAGGATCATCAGTAACAAGTGGCAGTGATGGTGTGGCTGATCGTTTGAGAGTTATTGGCATCAAAATTGGGAGCGGAGACCGTATTGTGCGTGTGGGGCAATGCGACGACCAGGTCAAACTCCACTTCAGGACAGCACATCAGCAGTCAGCGAGCAGTGGATGTTGCACAGACATGCAGAGGTTCGTAAATCAGTAATCCCCAACCTTCTGTGTATCGGCGGTCTTTTTGTCACATGACCGCCATCCTTCGTAGTAAAATAGAGTTGTTTCTTCCAAGAAGTGTACTTTTATCCTGCTTTCCATATTTTGTAAAAGTAAAAGGAGGCGTATGAGATCACCTTGCTGTGTGTGCGTCTGTTCCCCACCTAATTTTTGTTAGGAAGCTTATGGGATCACCTTGCTGTCTGTGTGTACCCCGTAATTTTTTGGTTTTGTATGCGGTGCGTGTCGTATCGAAGGAAAGAAGGCTATTCTTCTTGCCGACTGTCAAAAGAATTTAAATATACGAAACTGTAATTTTTCCTGTAGTTTTGTGTGGGAGTGAAATTTTGTCTTGACGTTAAGGGAGAAAAATAGACTGAGAGCATTTGAGAGCAGGGTAAAAAAATCTTAGTTGTCTCTGGACGTAACGGATTAAGCACTACGCCATGAAGGCGTATGGGGGAGTGGCCGTGTAGATCCACATTTTCTTGACCTCGGCACTAGCTGGAGGCGAGTGGTCAGCTTCACGTCCTGCCACTTTACCCCCGGAGAAAGAGCCCACGGTACCCACTGTATAGGAGGCTGGATGGACACGACAGCCAGGTGGACGGCTTGGAGAAGAGGAAATTGTTGTCCTCATCTGGACTCGAACTCAGACCCCTCGGTCGTCCAACCCGTAGCCAGTCGCTATACCGACTAATATTTCGGAATAGGGTGCTGAGGAAAATATTTTGACTGAAAGGGGAGGAAGTAATTCTAGAAAACTGCAGAAAGAGGAGCTTCATAACTTGTACTCTTCTGCGAATATAATGATCAAGTTAAGGAGCTAGGCGAGACATGTAGCGTGCGTGAAAAAGAAGAGGAATGCGTACAAGGTTTTGGTGGGACAGCTAGAAGGAAAGAGACCACTAGGAAGACAGGCGTAGATGGGAAGATAATATTGAAATGGATATTAGAGAAGTAGGATTGAGTGATGTGGACTCGATTAATGGCTCAGGATTTGGACCAGTGGCGGGCGGCGGGCTCTTGTCAACATACTAATGAAGTGGGGTTCCCTAAAATGTTTGGCAGTTCTTGAGTAACGGAGTGATTGGTGGTTTCTCAAGAAGGACTCGGCTCCATGGAGTTAATTAATTGTTTTTTATATTTAATTAATCATGAGTGGAAGTTTATTTTCCCGAGGTGCCACGTCTCTTGCAGTGGGACACCTGTTGGTACAGAGACGCTGATATAAACTGTTTACTCAGTACTGGCGGCCACTGCGATCACCGGGCTTCCATCACGTATCCGCGGATTCCAGCCCGTCGAAGCGTCATACAACTGGCCCATCCAACGACAATGGGTGTTGTCTGTATTGTACGAACTTTATTATTGTGTTATTCCCTGACTCACCATTTATTGCGCCCCCTCCTCCCAGGATCCAGATATTCTCCCAAGGATAGGGCCCACATTCAGGAGATCTGGGTTTGAATCTCGGTCAGGCGACTGTATACCCTGAGACCGTTAGTGATTGTCCACGTCTCACCAGGCAGATATGTATTTTTTTTATTGCTGGTGGGGTGGGACTAAGTCGCTTGTACTGCGGCCACTTCTGGCCTATTGTACCAGCCCCAGATGGTAGGTGAGGGTGATTGTGGAGCAATTGGTGGAATGAAGATTGGCAGGGGAAACCGAAGTACTCGGAGAAAACCTGCCCCAGCGCCAGTTTGTCCACCACAAATCCCACTTGACCAGACCCGGGATCGAACCCGGGCTGCCGCCGTGGGAAGCCAGTGATTAACCGCTTGAGCTATGGCGCGGCCAGAAAATGTGATGTTTCTTGGCCTAGACAAAACACCTGACAATGGCTGTCTGAGGCCGAAACATGTAAGGAGGATAAATGAAAGTGAAAATAGTTGCATTGAGGACTGAATATATTGTGCATGACAGATATGAACTGTGCAAGAGGATGCCTAAATGTAATGTGTGTAAATGAAACATTATGTGTGCCTACATTGTATCACCTGCGAATATAATCAAGTATCGAATCATTTGGGACTGGCGCGGGATAAAAGTACAGTGATACGTTTCATAGTTCTGCTCCGCAAGTCTTCAGTGGGATCAGAAAACGTACGAGAGAAATGTCAGGACATCCCGCAACTTTTAGAGCATGCGCAGGTTTAGTCTCGCAAGGGAATTAATTATTTCTTATTTTCATTCTTCAGCCACCTTCATTTCCTTTATTCCTTTCGTACCTTAGTCCCCATTCCATTTTCCTTCCTTGTTCCACTCTCGCTTCTTTTATATGCCCGTAACTACTTCCTGTGTGAGAGCGTTAAAACAAACTGGCTCATATGTACTCAGACTAGCTTAAACTACTTTAAAGCCCTTCGAAATTACAACGATAAATTGTTAAAAGACAGTTAAAAATACCTGATCTGAGTGATTTTAAAGAATCCTGAAAAGTAGCTACGATTACGCTGAGGAACTAGAAAGTAAAGATATCCCTGTAAGAGGCCGT
Organism: Cryptotermes secundus; assembly: GCF_002891405.2. Lineage (NCBI taxonomy): Eukaryota > Metazoa > Arthropoda > Insecta > Blattodea > Kalotermitidae > Cryptotermes > Cryptotermes secundus. The sequence continues at coordinate 178,191 of NW_019731261.1, read as the reverse complement.
GAAGGCCTATAGGGTTGTGAGACATCGAGGCTCCCACATTTCCTAGACAGTCGGCTCACAGATGGCGGTGAGGTTCTTAGTGTTACGCGCCTCCCGGCCGCCCTTTACCCCCAGGAAGATCCTTAGCACACATTTCTGTTGGAGGCCGACGTGACGCGAGGGCCATAGTGCGGCTGGAAAGATTACGTAAACTGAAAAATCCAGTGACCTAATCTGGAATCGAACTCGCGATATTCGGCATGTAGCATAATGTCTCAACCAACCACGGTACCGCGTTCCCCACTGAGATAGTAAACATGATAGAATTACAGCGTGCGTTTGGCGGTGCTTTCGTCAAGAGGACATGTTTTCGGCAGAGGTTGTCTATGAATACACACTTCGTCAGAAATACCTAACTTCTGTTTTACATCAGCTGGCAACAGACAGCCGTAATGTGAATTGTCTCTAGTTCACGGGAAACAGCAGAGATCCATCTCTGTCAGTCACAAGCTGAGCAACCGCAACTGTCGAGGTTTTGTTATTTGTCCTTGAGATGCAAAATAAGCTCCGACAGACACTATAGATTTAGCTAATAGCTATCCTTTCGACATTTTTTTTCCTTGCCACTACAGCCCCAGTGGGCCTAGGCCTACCTCCATGAACTTCTCCGTTCACTTCGGTTTTTCTAGGTCTTGCACATTCGGTAGGACTCCTTGGGCGGGTGATCAGTTCGCCGCAAGGCCTCTACCCGTACACAAACACAGAAAAACCCACACACACAAACTAAACATCCATGTCCTGAGTGGGACACGAACCCACGATCCCGGTTTCCAAGCGAGCGAAGACAGTACAGCCTTAGACCGCTCGGCTACCGTGACCGGCCTTTCGACATTACTACCGTACAATTCGTTATACTCCCGCTTACATTTTCCCCCTTTGTTATTGTAAGAGTACTATTGTGCATTATTCTGACTGATCTCGAATGCAAAAAATGGACGAAATAACTAATATCATTCCTAATTATAGTTTCCATAAGTAACCCTTCCATTAATGAAATCTCACAATTTCACTCAATTTGTACACCATAAAGGGGCATGGGGTGGCGTAGTTGGTTGAGGCACTATGTTACAAGCCGGAAGGCCGCGGTTTCGAGTCCCGATGAGGTCATTGGATTTTTCAATTTACCTAATTTTTCCAGTCGAGCTATGGCCTTGGGGTTGACTCGGCCTCTAACAGAAATGAGTACCAGTAATCTTCGTGGGGCTAAAGTGCGGTACGCAGGTGTGTAAGGCGACAACCTCACCACAATCTGTGAGCCGATTTTCCAGAAAATGTGGTATCCTCGACATCTCAACCCCTGTTGTCCTCTGCGACCTTTTACAAGGGTAGCTTTACCTTTTTACCTTTATGCACGGTATAAACAATGATTATTTGGTTTCGGTAACAGCCGAGGTTGCAATACCGACTGAGGCGTAGGTACGTTTCACTGTCCCCTGTTAGCACTAGTAACAATTATGTCAACACGAGAACAGAATAAACACAAACCGGCAACACAGAATACACATGCTGTAAACATTGGGCAGTGCAATGCAACCAACAGTGGATGTGCATACGTGAGGATGGCCGAAGGGCCGAAACATGCGGCTGATAATTAACGTACAGTATATCTATTCAGAAGTGGTGTTTACGGAAATAAGTTCAGTTGGAAATGACGCAGCATGACGCTATGATACAGTATTTACAGAGTTACGAGTTGTAGTCTTACAATAACGTTCGCGAACTCGCCACAGTGTGCTTGCCGTGGCAGCAGTGTACATAAACCTCAGTATGGTTTGATGACGTTGGCATGTCGGCGTTTCACAGCTGTGTTGTTGTTGATGTATGGAAGTCTTTTTCTTAGTGGCGTCTGTTATTGTCTGAGTGTGTTTTGGTGTCTTGCATCACGACAGTGCACCCTTTCACACGACAAGTAAACAACTGTGTTGGAACACCCTCCCTATTTACCGGTTCCAGCCCCCAGTGACTTGTTTCTGTTCCCGAAGCTAAAGGAAATATTGAAAGGAAGGCATTTTGTTGACATTGATCAGGAGTAATAAGACTTCAGCTTTGAAGACCATTCGACAAAACCAGATCCAAAATTGTTCTGAAGGCTGGACTAGGCTCCGATTTCCCAAGGGGAGTACTTTGAAGACGACCACAGGGATATACAGCAATGATGTATGTGGCATTTATATCACGATGAGTTTGCGAACTTTATTGCCAGACTACGTATATGTGTATTCTATTTGCCCTGCCCTTGCAGAATGAGTTCGAATTAACCGACTGTTGTAGTCTCTGTCGGGTTGTGGGGCGAACAGTACGTCAACACTGCTCTATGTCCGTGTTCAGGGCCACTTCAGTGCAGGCTGTGAAGAATGTTAGGACGGTTTTTTAGCCTGCTTTCCTTATTTTGGGATAAACGGAGGCCTACGATATCACCTTGCTGTGTCTCTGTCTTTGCATCCTCCATTTTTTAGGAAGTCTGAGATCACCTTACTGTTTGCGTGTTGTGTGTGGTCGTTTTCTTTGCGGTCCGTGTCGTATCAAGGAGATCACCTTACCCTATTCTTGTCAGAAGGACGAACGGATAAAGCCTGGGAACCTACCTACAAAATAATTCCCTTTCTCCTTAGTGTTGTAATTGAGCATCCTGTTGCCTTAATATCAGTTATTTCATCAAAATATATTTGCCTCACAACTCAAGATTGTTTGAGACCACTGTAATTTATATCCACGACATCTTTCGGCTGTATACGGCCATTGTCATGTGTCTTCGTTATGCTGAATGTTCACTGCACTGCTTGTCTCAGTTTTAGAATTAAAATTGCGATTGAAATTGAATTAAAATAGATCGCCCTATTAATTTAGTAAAAACGGATTCCATCTCCGTGTGGGATCAGTTAGTGTAATCTTCGGCGACGTGGGTATCTTTCATGTAGTTCGTTGATGTTGGCGTGTATGGTGATTTCTTTGGTTGTGGCTCATTACCCCTGCTGGTGTTGTGCGTGCGGCCGACATGTATCTCTCTCCCTATCCACAGTAAAACGTCGCACTTTTCCAAGGGCTTTTGACTTACATCTACCCTTCTACTGTACTTTATGCCACTCTTCCCTCCCCTTCTCTCTTCCCGGAATTTCGTTCTCAGTGCGGTTCGTGCCGTATAAAGTATGCGATTTGCTCTTTCCAATACTTCTTGTTAACTTCAAGTTCGAAATCAAAGAAAGCCAATTGGAGCTGAATATGGAGAAGCAGAGTATATTTACGTCGCAGAATGAGCTGCAGTAGCACAGACCCTTTGAAGCAATGTAAGAATTCTGTACCGCAGACCCATAGAAGCACGAATTAGTCCCTGACAGGTTCTCCATTCTGCTATGGTCCTCAGTTGAATACGAAGACGTTAATACAAATTAAGTTAGATTATGTCCATTTGGCTGTGATATGAAAATTGGATCGGAATAAAATGTATAAAAAGTATTTAGTAAGATATTTCCGTGAGAAAAAATGTGTTGAATCCTTTATGAGTAGACATAATGTATCTGTGAATTCGTAACACCGTAATCCGTGACGAGTGAGAGGTTAGACCACATTAATTCCTAGCAAATATTACAGAATTATTTTCCTACCTCACAGGAAACACATCGCGTCGCTGTTGTAAAGGTCATTTGACTAATGTTGTTTATCTAATGACTGTTTAGTCAGAGCATCATATGAAATACGTAAATAATCCTGTATGGGGGAAAAATTGTTTTAACGTTAAAGCATGCCGTAGATACAGTAACAGTTGTGGTTTAAAGGGTCTAAAGTGCTTGGGGTGTAATTGAGGAGCTATTTCAAGGAGATAGCGGCTCCGGTCTAGAAAACCGAAATTACCGGCCGTGGGGATTCGTTGCGCTGACCACGCGACACCCTCTATCCGCAAAAGTTGGCATTAACTTCGCCGACAAGCGGCGGTCGCTCGGTCGGAATAGTTCGCTTGCGGATTAAGATCACGGAGTTAGTTATAGGGCTTGGGGTGCAGATATTTACTACAATGCCCTATTTTTAGGCCTGGCTTCTAAGATGGGCGTCAGAAGTGGTTACATTTGCAATGTGGGTGGGATGAACGGTGACGCACTCTAACAAAGACCATGGATACTTCATGTAGCTTGTGGTATTCTCCATCTACTATGTGAACGAGAATACGTCAGCAGTTGCTGCATAGACCGTTACATCATTATTTGGTTGTTACTAGATTATATTACTCGAGTTCGTGGAAGGAAGAAATTGACTACTAGGAACACTATGTAAGATTTGAGGCTTTCACGGCGGTGACTATGAAGAATGCAGTCTTCTGGGATTTGGCACCATGTATATGTGGTGTTAACACCACATATACACGGTGCCAAATCCCAGAAG
>NW_019731261.1:158794-173673 GCF_002891405.2 Cryptotermes secundus | reverse complement strand
CCAACAATAGCCTCTAAGGCCTCCGATAGATGGAGGAATCATTATAGACACCGCTAAGCAAGTGGCCGAACTCGCTTGCTCGGCGGGACTGATGGTACGCACCATTTATCGGTAGGGTAAAGAGACTGGTAGAATATCATGGAGGGAAGCACAATAGATCAAACTGGTCGCGGTGCATGGGGAAACCCACCCTCTCTAAATAACTAACTAACTACCTGTGAATTACGTAAGGAAGGACGCTGTGACTGTTGCCTCGAGTGCAACCTCGCCAGATCCATTCTTTGTATTGATGCTTAAACAGAAGTGAAGGCTGCAGGTAGCGTTTCCAGTGCAGCTTGTTTTTCCCTCTTTTATAAATTAAATTAATTTCTTTGTCACGAATTGACAAACAAATTAACAGACACTTTACCTTGAAAGTTAAACGCTCATTTCAAGTGGAACTCTTAGTCATGGAGAGTAGTTATCACCTGTGGGTTGTGATAGCCATACGTTGTAGTTGGGCAGTAGTACTCTGACGTTTCGTAAGAACGTATTGCTTCCATCTTCAAGGAAGAAGATTAATCTGAACAATATCCCAGCATGAGGAAGGCGGGAAGCAGAGCGTACTCTCCATAGTAATAACCATGGAACACCAAATCCAACACTGATAGCCATGTTTAGTATTGTCACGTGTGAAGGGATGTGTGACTTTTGGATGGAATGTGACAAGTTCAACATAACTACAGACGCATAGCATGCAAATAGACACCCCTTCTTGTTTCGAGTTTATTCCGGTACCATCTCTCCGAAAGAAAGGGGGGTGCACACGGTAGCGTAGTTGGTTGAGGCTCTGTAATACAAGCCGGAAGGTCGCGGTTTCCATTCCCATTCAGGTCATAGGACTTTCAAATTGACCTAATCCTTCCAGCCGCACTGTGGCCCTGGGGTCGGCTCAGCCTAAGAAATGAGTATCAGGAATCTCCCTGGGGGTAAATGCTGCCGGCCCATAAGGCTGAAAACCTCAACGCCATCTGTGAGCCGATTGTCAAGAAAATAAAAACCTTTGTGTTACCGCAGTGTTTCTATTTCTTATGGCTATAGTGCAGTCGGTATAGCGACTGGCTACGGGCTGGACGACGGAGGAGTCGTAATTCCGAGTCCCGGTGGGGTCAAGAATTTTCTCTTCTTCAGTTTGTCCAGACCGGCACTGGGGCCCACCCGGCTTCCTATACAATGGGTGCCGGGGGTAAAGCGGTTGGGGGGGTGAACCTGACTACTCATTTCCAACTAGTATCTACGCCAAGGAAACGTGGATCTATACATCAACTCCCCCGTACGCCTTCATAGGGTAGTGATTAATTAGTTAAGCATAATGACAACTTTGCCGTTTTACGTTTTATGTAACCTACGATGTACTTCTGTGAATACCGCTTTACTCGGTTATAGCGGACATAGGCGATAACGGGCGCTCTTCCCCCCATTATTAGTCCATTAAACCGAGGGTTTACTGTACTTCATAAATCCTTCCAATTAGTCTCTCTTTCCGTTTGTGTATAACTCGTATCGTTGCTAGGCAGCGGCTCAGTGAAGTGTACCACTCCTTTCAGTGCTATGCATCGGCTCGACAAACTCGTTCCTGCGGCAGCGAATACACGCACCAATAGAAGAGTTGTTGGAAGTGTCTGTAGGTCTGTATATCCCCCCAACGTTGCTAAGTAGCATCTCGGTAAAGACGTTCCCGTGGCAACTTATTTTTGGAGGTGTTGCTTTCTAAACGACCACTGCCTCCAGTTTGAGGGAGTCTCGAATCTGAGACGGCAAAATATGGTCATGAGTCCTGCGGGACTAGGACCCGAGAACGACTGCGCTGGCGAGTATCAGCAGCAATTGTAAACGACAGACCCATCCTCTCGTCAGAGAGGATGTTTCATAAGGACTAGGACTGCAAGGGTTCAGTTGAAAAAAATACTGATCGTGTGTTTGAAGGGGTTTGGAGCCAAGGAGAAGTGATTGGCTATAAACTCAGTGTGATCAGTTCTTCCCAGAGCTTCTTGTTTAAATATATCTGGTGTCGTAACCCGTATTTCCACTTCGCGTTACCCTGGGTTCCACGGAACACCACTTGGGAACACTCCACTATCCAATGTCCATAAATTCATTCCTGGATCTTTACACAAATCCGTCAGCTTCTGACCCTGTACCGAGGATCGCATGGGCGGTGACGTTTGCTTTGCAGCACCCGAATCAACGTGCCAACTTCTTTTCCAAACAAACGAACTCTGATGCGCACTAAAGTTCGGCTACCCGCGCCGTCTGCGCAGTACAGACACTACTGGGAGCGTATGTAAATGTTTCCTTCGCCAAAGGCGTAAATAGGTTCAGGTGTGTCTGTGTTCTTCTGGAAAACTGCCAGAAGCTAGCTACACCGTGTAATGTAAACTCTGAATGACCTTGATGGTCGAAAGTGAATTTCTGTGTTGACATTTCTGCGTACCTCTTGTTACTGTATATACAGGATTTTTTCTGTGAATACCCAGTTTTCCTGAATCCAGAGACACATTGTTGTTCTCCAGAGCTCTAGATCGAAGCATTCTTAATTGACCACATTTTGATAGGAGACGCTATCGAATCATACCTGATGCCCGATCATTCAGGGCAGCGGGTTGTTATGCTGACCACTATCTGGTGGTGGCAAAAGTTAGGGAGAGACTGGCGGTGAATAAACAAACAACGCATAGAGTTCATATGGAGAGGTTCAGTCTCAAGCCATCAAACGAGGCAGAGGATAAAGAGCAGTATCGTGTTGATCTCTCAAATTGGTTCCCAGCTTTGGAAAACTTAGACTCTAAGGTGGATATTAATAGAGCTTGGGAAACTATCAAGGAGAATATAAAAACTGCCAATGAGCGTCTAGGTTATTATGAACTGAAGAAGCATAAGCCATGGTTCGATGAGGGATGCTCAAAATTACTAGACCAACGAAAAGCCAAATTGCAATGGTTACAGGATCCAAGCGAGTTCAATTAGGATAATCTGAACAATGTAAGACGTTAAACCAGCAGGCATTTCAGGAATAAGAAGAGGGAATATCTGAAAGACAAAATTGTTGAACTTGCAGTGAACAAGGACAAGAATATAAGAGACCTGTATAGAGGAATAAATGGCTTTAAGAGGGGTTACCAGCCTAGCAGTAACTTAGCGAAGGACGAAAATGGTGATCTGCTTGCAGATTCCCACAACATTTTGAATAGGTGGAGGAACTGCTTCTCTCAGTTGTTGAATGTGCATAGGGTCAGAGATGTTCGGCAGACAGAAATCCATACAGCTGGGGCGTTAGTAGCTGATCCTAGCCCTTTTGAGGTTGAACCTGATATTGCTATTGCAAAATTGGAAAGGTATAAATCGCCAGGTAGTGATCAAATTTTGGCAGAACTTACTCAAGCAGTAGGCGAAATATTACGTTCTAAGACCCACAAGCTAATTACTTTTATTTTGTTGCACTGATTTTCGTCCATGATATGTATGCAGTGTGCGTCTTTTAGTGCACTCAGTTGCACTTGTTATTTCACAACATGTTTCGGCACTATAGTGCCATCATCAGGTGCTCCATTTACGTTAATCTATTTCATTGCTTGCCATTATGTCATTGTAAAATTTAAAAAGTATTTAAAAATGTTCGTCAATTATAATAAATATTTATATGCTAAAAACTTGTTAAGATTATTTATCTTATCTGTCCCAATTCTAACAACGCGCATAGTTGCACCACTATAGGAGTCGTTCCTCTTACTCTCAGTGTATATCGTGTCTCGTGTTGTGTGTTCCCAGTTTGGTTGCGGGTGTACTTTTATTTGGCATAAGGAAAAAGTTGCTGCTCAGTGGAAGGAGTCTATTATTGTACCAGTTCACAAGAAAGGCGATAAAACTGGCTGTTGTCATTATCGGGAGATATCACTGCTATCAACTTTATACAAAATTTTATCCAATATTATTCTCTCAAGGTTAAGTCCATATATAGATGAAATTATTGGGGATCATCAGTGTGGGTTTCGACAGATCAACTACAGATAAGATCTTTTGCATTCGTCAGATATTGGAGAAAAAATGGGAGTACGATGAGACAGTACATCAGCTATTCATAGACTTCAAGAAAGCCTATGATTCAGTTAGGAGGGAAGTACTGTACAATATTCTGATAGAGTTTGGGGTACCCATGAAACTAGTGAGGCTGATTAAAATGTGTTTAAACGAAACGTATGGTACAGTCAGTATAGGTAAACATTTGTCGGATAATTTCCCTATCCAGAATCTCTATCCAGAGATGCCTTATCGCCACTCCTTTTCAACTTTGCTTTAGAATATGCTATTAGGAAGGTCCAGGGAAACCAGGTGGGACTGAAATTGAACGGGACACATCAGCTGCTGGTCTATGCTGATGATGTGAATCTACAGGGTGATAATGTAGATACCATAAAGAAAAACAGAAATGACGATAGCAAGGAGGTTGGTCTAGAAGAAGAAACAGAGAAAAATAAGTGTATGTTACTGTCTCGTCGGCCGCGCCATAGCTCAAGCGGCTAGTCGCTGGCTTCCCACCGCGGCGGCCCGGGTTCGATTCCGGCGTCTGGTCAAGTGTGATTTGTTTTGGACGAAGTGGTGCCGGGGCAGGTTTTCTCCGAGTACTTCGGTTTCTCCTGCCAATTTTCATTCCACCAATTACTCCACAATCACCCTCAGCTATCATCTGGGGCTGGTACAATAGGCCAGAAGTGGCCGCAGTACAAGAGACTTAGTCCCACTTCACTAGCAATAAAAAAAATAATACTGTCTCGTCATCAAAATGCAGGGCAAAATCATGACATAAAGATACGGAACAGATGTTTTGAAAATGTGGCACAGTTCAGATATTTGGGAACAACTATAACAAATCAAAACCTGAATCAGGAGGAAAATAAGAGGCGATTTAACACGGGTAATGCTTGCTACCATTCAGTCCAGAACCTTTTGTCTTCTCGTCTGCTGTCCAAAAACATAAAAGTTAGAGTATACAAAACTATAATTTTGCCTGTGGTTCTGTATAGGTGTGAAACTTGGTCTCTGACATTAAGGGAGGAACATAGACTGAGGGTGTTTGAGAACAAGGTGTTGAGACTATTTGGACTGAAGAGAGATGAAGTGACAGGAGGTTCTAGAAAACTGCATAATGAGGAGCTTCATAACTTGTACTTTTCGCCAAGTATAATTAGAATGATGAAGTCAGGAATGATGACGTGGGCAGAACATGTAGCACGAATTGGAAAGAAGAGGAATGCATAAAGGATATTGGTGAGAAAGCCAGAAGGAAGGAGCCCACTGATAATACCAAAACGTAGGTAGGTTGATAATATTAAAATGGATCTAGAAAGAGAGATTTTGGTGGTATCAATTAGATTGATCTTGCTTGGGATAGGGAGTAGTGTGAGCACGGTAACGAACGTTCGGGTTCCATAAAATGTTAACAAGTTCTTGAGCATCTACACAACTGGCACCTTCTCAAGAAGGCTCAGCTGCATGGAGTTTATTGCTCAGTTTATGCTGTCCCTAATCTCAGCCCGTCCATGTGTTTCCTGGTCAGACGCGCCTCCTTTTACCCCTGTGGGTTCCATTCTGCAACCCGTGTAGCAGACCTGCGTTCCTCCATTTACATGATATGACCGTACCATCTTCATTGTTGTTCTTCTGTCTCCCTTAACGTGTTCTTCTTCATTCCCATTTTGTGGTCTGGTTGTCTCATTTCTGATTATCCTTCCGTGATATCCTTGTGGAACGCCTGTGATGACCCATTTCTGTAGCTAATTTTTGTGTTTCCGTTGTATTGACCACGTTTGAGCTCCATATTTAGTACATTTCTTACTATTGATTTGTATATTAATAAGTTTGTTGAGTGTAAATTATTTCTTTTCCATAAATCTGAATTTAGCTTTCTAACAACTCCTCTTGTTTCACTAATTTTTTCCCCAGTTTCAAGGTCAGACGAACTATTCTCTTGGAATATCGCCCACAAATATTGTTTGACGGTTGGAATTGTATTCCTGTTGATTTGCAATTCGTGTGAATGATCCGTAAAACTATTCCTGTAACAGGCCGTCGAGACACGTAGGGTTGTGAGACGTCGAGGCTTCCACATTTTCTAGACATTCGGCTTACAGATGGCAGTGAGGTTGTCAGTCTTACGCGCCGGCCGGTCCGCCGTCCTTTACCCCCGCAGGAAGATTCCTGGTACTCATTTCTGTTAAAGGCTTAGTCGACCCCAGGGTTATCGTGCGGCTGGAAGGATTATGTTAATTGAAAAATCCAGTAACATCGGGAATCGAAGCCGCAACCTTCTGGCTGGTATCATAATGCTTCAACCAACTACGTTACAGCGTGCCCGCTGAATGATCTGTAGCAAAATTAAAATAAGTGTAGACGTAATTTTGGGAAGATTCGTTCCCCAATGGAGTTTCAAGACATAACTATTGTATTGCTCTTTACTTGCCGGTAGGGTCTAATGTTTTTTTTCTCTGAATGCGCTTTAAATTTTGAGGATCCAAGTGCGGGTAGAATTCACTCATATTGCCCGCTTTACTCCTTGGTGTACAGCAACACGCTATGAAGACGTGCAGGGAGAGAAGGTATAGCGCCAATATTCTTGACCTCATCACTAGATGGAAGTGAGTGGTCAGCTTCACGCTTCTGTCGATTTGCACCCGAGGGAAGAGCCCCCCCTCCCGGATACCCATAGATAGGAGATTGTTTGGGCCACAGGGCGAGTTTGGACACTGTGGAGAAAATTCTTGCGCTTACAGAAAATAGAACCTCGCCGTCCAGCCTGATGTCCGGACCTCCTCGGACGGACGCTCGTCCCAATGTAAAGTATTGGCCGACGCAGAACCTTTATTCGGGGTGCGAAGGAAATTGAAAGTTGCAACCCCACTGTTGTACCGTTTAAAGAAAATAGCTTGGTATAGTGTTAGCATTTGCGTTGTCCGTTCACCATCTCTCATTACCAGGGCCCGGATTTTGATGACCTGAAAATATTTAAAAAAAAATGACCTATAGGATGACCGAAAAATCCAGAAAAATTACCTAAAGCAGAAAAGAAAAACTCACTTCGCTTCCATGTTATTCACATTTCAGAAAACATGAAGAAAAATTCCCTAAAATGGCAAAAAATGACAAGAAATACCCTTAAAAGTAAAAAAATTTACCAAAAAATTACCCCCAAAATGAAAAAAAATGACCTTAAACCTAAGAATGCCAAAAATGACAAAAAATTACCTATAAAATTTACATTTCTGTAACCAGCAGTTCATATCTGAGATTTATATATTTAAGAACATCGCATAAGATACAAGGAAAAAAGATGACATGTCATAAAAATCCGGGCTATGCTCATTACCTTCGTTTTCCTCTCCCCCATACGGATGGTAAAAACAGGTGAAGATGACTTTTTCCCTGTGCTTAATTAAACATCACGTCATGAAGCCGTTTGGGGGATCGGATATATGGCTCCACCTTTTTTGAGCTCAGCACAAGATGGAGGTGAGTCGTTAGCGTCACACCCTTGCCTCTTAACCTCCAGGGTAAGAGCCCCCGGTACCTTTTAGATAGGCTCTTTGGGCCCCAGCGCCTGTCTCGACGCTGTGGAGTAGAGTGAAATTCTTTGCCTTTGCCCGGAATCGAACGAAGGCCGTGCAGGTTGTCGCTGTACCACCTCTCGAGGATAGGAGAAGCCCGTAAGATCTATGCTACGGAGTAACGGTCAAGAGGCGTTCGATTCGAACCTCGGCTGAGGTTTTTTGTGGTTTTCCTCAACTCTAGCCAAATGCCGGGACTTTACTAGGCTCCACCCGGTACCTTCCAGATGCTGTAAGGTGTAGATAGTGACAGCGTTGAGAAATGAACCACGAAAGTAACTGCTTTCGTATCTTGAGGTGTGCTGCACATACGGAAGCCGTAATGTGAACCAGTGAGGCGAGGCTGTCTGATTCGTGTTGAAACGGGTAATCCGGGTAAGAGCAGACGCTAGCTGCATATACATCCAGTGCGCAACACGCAAGACGGCGGGATTAGATCCCCGGCGTCCAATCCGGCCCTGGGGCCCATCCAGTTGGGTACCTAAATCTCACTCACCTCAAAGTAATGTCAAGTTTAGTAATGCGTGGAGCTATACCTCCACTCCGCTGCACGTCCTTGTGGCGTCGTGTTTGTTGAATTAATCTGAGGGATAACTTTATTTTGACTGTTACTGATCCTATACATTTTCTCGTGTCCCCCACTTGGCGGGGGGTTGGAGTACGGGTTGGCGTAAGGAGTAACGGTCTAGATTTGTATTCTGGAGGTGTTGGTACGTGTTGCGGTCGGAACACTGGCTGTTGTGGGATCCGGTATAGCGCAGTCGGTATAACGACTGCCTACGGGCTGGACAGCTGAGAGGTCGGAGTTCGAGTCCCGGTAGAGTCAAGAATTGTCACTTCTCCATATCGTCTGGGGTCCACCCAACCTCCTATACAATGAGTACCTAGGGTAAAGCTGGCGGGGCTTGAAGCTGACCAGTATCCAACTAGTGCTGAGGTCAAGAAAATGTTAATCTATACATTCACTCCCCTATACGCCTTCATGGCGTAGTGCTTAGCTAGTTAAGCACAAGGACAACTTCACCTTTTGCCTTTTACACTGTATGTTGTGACAGGTTTTTAATGGTGTCCCTCAGTCTATTCAGGCAGATGCTGGCATGATACATCAATTAGATCATGATCGCTTTCATCCGGATCCTTTCCAGTTCATCGATTGTCTATTATCCCATCATCCCACGGTGTATAGATACTCACACTCTCCTGTTCGTGAGGATACTGCATCTGTCTGGGTACACGTGTTGTACACGTTACGTTGTAAAGCGCAAGACGGCCCGAGCAGTAACGGTTTGGTTTGAACGAGGCAGAGACAGTAAATAGGTTACAAATGAAAGAAAAACAGCTGTAATGGATGTAATAGGGTTTCTGTGTGTAACACTAGGTAGCAGCACAGTCTAGTTAGCAGACTCGCATGCGCATGTACAGAAGCTGATTTCAATAGTGAAATTGGTGACACGTGCTTGAGGAGGGTATTACCGAAGAGCAACGTTCTGTTGTGCGTGTTTTGTGGACAGAAGAACTCAGTGCAAAGCATATTCATAAAGAAACGTTTCCTGTCTACGATGGGAGGTGTTTGTCGCGTAAAGCCGTTCCACCTTTTGTGGCAAACGTTTCGTTGATGACGAGGTTGAAACCGAAATGTGGAAGTGGCTGAGGCAACGACCAGAAGACTTCTATGCTGCGGGTTTCGACGCACCGGTAAAGCGATGGGACAAGTGTATCAATGTTGGCGGAGGATATGTCGAGAAATAAATGTTTTTCTCAGGTTCAAGTGTCACATTTTTTCACGTTTTGTGTCCATTTGTGACCTTATTTACTGACTGGCCCTCGTACTTGAGAGGTGCCAAGTTCCAATGTCGGCCGGGCACAGACTATTCTGATGAGATTTTGCCGTGCTTTGCCTCAGTCCCTTCAGGTAAATTCCGGGATAGCATCCAATATTATACCACGAATATTTCCTTCCATATCAGTAAACGGTAACGTTCTACGCTCTACAGTCTGATCTGCATTCAGCGTCCTATGTAATCATAAATGTTGTAACAAAATACAATACTAAGTAGTACAATAGATACTTGCTTTCCTAACTGTTCACCATGGAACCCTTTCGCACTCTAAAGATGTTTACGGAACCCCAGATAAAATTATTTTACCTGAAGCTAAGACACCATAGAAAGAATAAGTGAGACTAATGATAAATAAATGTTAAACAAGGACATGAGAGCAGCATAAGCGATTGAACTGTTCTGCTTTCAGGGGATATGTCACGGTATTATTTGTTGTTTTGCGGCCAGAATGTTTCGGCTGTTCGTAAACTCGGCTAATTTGAGAACTGTAAAGATAAACGTTATAAGCACGCAGGAAATTTTAAAACTTTATAGTAGTAAATCTTCAACGACGTTAATTTTTTTCCCAGTAAATGAAATTAAATTTGTGTCTTTTTTTATTGCTAGTGGAGTGGGACCAAGTCCCTTGTACTGCGGCCACTTTTGGCCTATTGTACCAGCCCCAGATGATAGGTGATGGTGATTGTGGAGCAATTGGTGGAATGAAGATTGGCAGGGGAAACCGAAGTACTCGGAGAAAACCTGCCCCAGCGCCACTTTGTCCACCACAAATCCCACTTGACCAGACCCGGGATCGAAACCGGGCCCAAATTTGTGTCTTAGCCGATAATCTGGTTAAGCTTAACTCGCACTTAAAATTCGGCGGTATATTGCAGTATTTTGAGGTTTTTGCGAAATTAAAAATATTTCGAATTTTATGGATGTGTACCAGTTTTACATGTTTGGAACGATCCACAATCATGAGTTCCCTTGTCGAAGTAAATCATAATCCGCCAACAGTTCTGAAGCCGGCGGGGATGTGTGGGCAAAGAAGTGAAATCCCGAAATATGAAACTGTATACGATCTACAGGATGATTCCGAATTATTGTCTGGGTTTCCATTGCCTATAATTTTCACACCGGAAACAACAAAATAAAATTGCTTGCGGAATATGAAAGTGAAACTCGGAAAGTTTTATTACCCCTAGAATCAATCCTGCATAATGCTAAACAACTTCAACATGCTCGCCTTTCGTGACACGTAAGGTTTGAAAATTGTAGGCCACGGAAACCCCCGATAAATCACTCTGTATGTAGCTGTGATGTAAGCGGTTGCGTGTTGAACAAGGCTTTCAGACAGATCTGCAAGGACAAAGGGAGAGGTATGGGCAGCTGTGTTCATTAGATTTTCTTTGGTATATAACTTGCCAGATCCTCAAATTTCAATAGCGACATCTTTTTTCGTGATGGGTTATGATCCGTGATGCAGAAGCCGCCTTCAGAAACTAGTATTCACTCCCCACAGGTTAATTAGCATTCATTTCATTCACCTGATCCATATGAGTCCAACCCGTACATACTTTCTGTTTCTTCTAGATTCCGTTTAATATTATCCTCCCATCCTTACATCTCCATAATTGCCCCTCTCTTCACGTTTATCGTCTGAAATTCTGTACACATTTCTGATTTATTACATGTGTGTTATATGGTCTTTCTTATGCCGCTCTTCTAGGATTGGCCCAATAATATTTGGTGACGATTAACTAATGGAGCACTTCCCCTCTTCATTGAGCCAACATTTGCCTCAGTACCCTGTGTTCAGACACCTTCTATATGATCATTTTTAATTCGTGGGGTGGGGTGAGGGTGATTCCATTTTGCACGCCTATCACTTTTGGGCCTGATATACCAGCCCCGGATGATAGGTAGTGATGAATGTGGAGCAGTCGGAATGAGAATTGGTAGGGGAAACCGAAGTAATCGGAGAAAATCCGTCCCAATGCCACTTTGCACGTTATAAATCGTCCATGACCTGATCTGGGATCGAACCTGAGCCACCGCGGTGGGAAGCCGGCGAATAACCGCCTGAACTCTGGCACAGCACGAGGCTGAGTTTATGTATTATATTTGCTTCAGTTAGACTTCATTAATAAAAATGTAAGGCTTTGTATTCGAAATACACGCATTTATTTTGTTTACTATTTAATATTAGTTTAAAAGAAGCAAGTCCTTTCATCAGGGACTTGATATGGTTTTCTGTTCACTGCCAGTTGGCATATACACGCTGCCGCCCCACCCCTTGAAAATAAATTGATGAATGGTATCTAAAAGTCCACCATATTCATTCCTTAGTGACCGAAGGACGTCCACGTCGAAGGTCCTGGCCCTCGATGGTATAGCGACGTCCGCTTCGCTTGATGGCGCCGTGGAAACACAGCGCCAACGTGCTGAGCGGATGGCGCGGTACAAAGAGCAGCGTCGACAGCAGTTGGCGTCTCAGTATGGTTCTCGAGACGATGGTGGAAGCTTCCCCGTTACACCACAACGTCGTTTCATTACGCGCAGCGCGACCTCAACACCTGTGAGGAATGGAGAAGACAGAAGTGGCAGCGGCAGTAGCAGCAACTCTGAGCAGCCGTCACCATCCAGTATCCCGAGAGTACGCACAACTAGGGCTTCGCGGTTGCGGGCCGCAGTCACAGCTGCAGGTGCATACAGTCAAGTTTTTCTTGGGAAGATAACATGGGGTCTGGCATGAACTTTATTCTGTACAAATCTCTTACCGATTTTGCTGCTGAATTATTAGTGCTGGGCTGGGCATGTAGTACGAATGGGGGAGTTGAGGAATGCATGGAGGATATTGGTGGGAATGCCCGAAGGAAAGAGACCACTGGGAAGACTAAGGCATAGGTGGGGGGACAATATTAAAATGAATCTTAAGAGAGATATGAGGTAATGGTATGGGCTAGATTGATCTGGCTCAGGATAGGGACCATTGGAGGGCTCTTGTGAACACGGTAATGAACCTTCGGGTTCCATAAAATGCTGGGAAATTCTTGAGTAGCTGCAGAATTGGCGGATCCTCAAGAAGGGCTCAGCTCCTTGAGTAAGTACGTAAGTTACAGCTGTATGAAACTACAGCAAAATATGTTGCTTCTACAGTGACACTGTTTGCAGTTCTTAATTTATGATAGGACAGTAATTTTTAGAATAAATGCTTGGGTACTTTGGCTCAAGCCAAATGAGTTAATTGACTGAGCTTTGGAGCCAGGAGTTAATAATATCAAGAAGGGATGCACTTATATTGATGTCCTCAGTTAACATGTTACTGCTGATGACCATATATCCTAGCATTGCTTCTTCTATTTTGCAGAAAATAATGCTCAAACTGGTAAGGATACTTCCGTGGTTCCAACTCGAAATGGCAAGAATACAGGAACTGCTTCCCGTAGTGTTGTCGCCAAGGAATGTGTTCTTCAGCCTCTTCTGCACTCTCTGAGTGCAAAAGACTTAATTAAGGATTCTTCAGGACTTTCTCCTAGAAAAGGCAATAGTTTGTCCTTGGCACAGTCTCAGGGTGGCAAGGATCTCAGGGATTTGTCAGAATCGTCACTTAAATCAAGGGACGGTCGAGATGCTACAAGATTTTGTCTGACACGATCTCATAGCGGAAAGGAAATACTTAGGGACCTAAGTCTGTCGCCCAGATCTCATAGTTCCAAGGACTCAGGGTCAATTCTTTCTCGCTCTCAGAGTGGCAAGGAACTTGGTTCATCTGCGCTTTCAGCTAGACATCAGTCAGGGACAGAAATATCTGGATCATCACCACGACCTGTGAGTGGGAGAGAGCTTAATGATGGAGGGAGCCCTTTTCGTTCTCTCCTGGGTTCTGCCACGAGGGCTGGAGTGACCGACAGACTGACGTTGACTCCCAGCACTGGGACGACAGGATCCTCAGATAAGGAGGTGAGTACTTATTGGCATTCAAATTGCATTGAACTCTGAAAAAGTTGCGGGTTTCGGACAGATACTTTCTAACATTCATTTGCGGATTATAAGTTATATGTCAGTTATAAACAAACATAAACAGTTTTTTAGAAAGTTTTTATTAGACTACAGATCTAAAACTGTGTTAATGTGCACAGTATAGCCCCATTTTCTGTCATATTTATATTATGTTTGTGCTTTGTATGCTAGTCAGAATCCTTCATGGACGCTGGCCTGCCAAATTGATTTGCCATGGGCCCAATTCCTATGACCACCAAGGCCACCTGACTTCGCGCTCTTGTATTTCTCTTTATGGGATATAATGATGCATACTGTCCTTGTTCTTGCTGTGCTGTACATCACTGGAAGGCTTGCAAGTGGACAGTGGCATGCCTCAATTGATTTTGTTAGAACTTTTATTTTATGAAAGGGGAACAATGTAGAAACCTTTCAATATTCCTGAGAATGTAATTTTGACACATACTTGACGATCCTGCCTTTACTAAAACCAAATCTGTAAATTGTTGAAGATGATGAAGTAAGTTTATCGTTACGTCATACTGTATTACTGTACTGGAGCTGCCCAATTGTTCAGAAACAGCTAATTAGATAATTAGTTTTCCACTTTACAAACAAACCTGTATGGATTTTTGGTCTGTTCATAGTGAAGAGCTGCAAAAACGCCGTTACTCACTTCACCAAGTCTCTGTTTTTCTGTCTAGCTGTCTGCATGGAATACCTTGAACACCACTAAGCAGATTTTTTTATTAAAATTGGGGTATTTTGCTGTTTCCCCAGATGGGACATCATCTCTCCATTATTTTCTACACCCCATGTTTTTTTTTTTTTCAAAACATACACCTATATGTACACAGATGGCTCACCAACCACAGGCATTTTGACCCGTAAGATGTACGTAATGTCTACTTTTGTACCATCTGCAATGCTGCTTATGTTCATGGTGTAAATATCCAAAAGATGTACTAACATCAGTTTCTAAAATATGTGGACATGCTCCCGTTTTTGGTAGAAGTCAGATAACAACAATGGGTGCCTTACATGAAGTCCTACATTTCTGCACAAATTTTGAATCTAACCTGTCAAATATTTATCAGTCAAAAATGTTATCCAACGAGAACTGTTGATATAAATGAAACTTCAGGATATCTGAGTTTCAGAATTTGCCATGAATGAGATGAGACATGCGTTTTATTTTTAATATACGCCTTCGTTTAAGTCTTTAACAGTTTTTTGAGAAAATTGAACGAAAGTGACCAAATATTCCAAAATATTTTGTGCTATACCAATCTAAATTTACGATTGAAATGTATTCTTGAATTCTTCCACCGCCGAGATGCAATAGAGAAGTTATTCTGATATAAAGATAGTGTTGTAAACATTAAATAGTATATATATATATATATATATATATATA
>NW_019731261.1:149463-158661 GCF_002891405.2 Cryptotermes secundus | reverse complement strand
TCCTTCTCTCCCTCGCACTACATGTTTCGGCATAATAATGCCATCTTCAGGTGCTTACTTATCCACGTCAAACCAGTTCATTGCATGCCATGTTCACACATTAAAATAACTAAAATATGTATCTATCATATACATTGTCAAACGTTAAAAATATTAAAATTGTTCAGGATACCACATCGCTACGTCGCCCCTCACTACGTCAGTCACGCCCATTCCCCTTTGTTGGAGCACTCCTTCACTATCTTGTGTGTTGTGCTTTTGTTGTGTCGTGCTCCTGCGACAGCGTGTGTTATACTGTTGGGCTTCCTGGGTATGTGTGTGCATTGATGTTGACGGTGGAATTTTCGGAAATGTATTATAATAGGTAAACTGTACCAACTTTGTCACTTGAACAATAAATACCGGTACTAGAAACTACGTAATATATCTTTCTTTTCAATAAATCTGGAACTGTGTAGTGAAAAAGCTCTCTCGGAAACCGTTCGGAATAGGACTCGTGTACAGTCACGAAAAGTGCATTTCTGCACAGTGTTGCATGTCTCTATCAGGACGTACGGTGACAGCAGGAACCTAAATAGCTTTACAGCCTCTACGCCTACAGTAAGATATAAAATGTTCCTGTACAGGCATGAAAAGTGCAGTTGTGCACACCGTTTCAGGTCCCTACCAGACTGTACGGTGACAGCAGGAACCTGAATATCTTTACAGCCCCTCTGCACCTACAGTAAGCTATAAAGTGTTCCTGTACAGACACGAAAAGTGCAGTTCTACACAGTGTTGCAGTGTCTATATTAAGAGAAGTGACCTCACTCTCTTTTAAGACCCTTGGGGCTGCATTGAACCACTTTGTTCCTAAATCATTTTGTCTGAAGATAAATCTTTTGAATGGATGAAGTGTATCAAGAGTGCCAACCCAAAGGCGCAGTGCTTTTTAAATTTAAATTTAAAATTAAAATTTGCCCTTCTATATGTTACATTTTAGCTTTCGTGACCTCAGATGTCCGTGCATACATTAATGCGAACATGGGACGGAATTGAGATCAAGGGCGCTCTTGCTGCATGGCAAACATGGCTTCGGTAGCACAGATATGCATGTGTGTGTGAACTACATCCAGGGTCATAACATAGGCAGATGTAATCAATGAATGAACCTGTTGTATTGGAAAATGTAGCCCTTGTACAGACACCTGCATATTTGTAGATATGAGCGCAAGTAATTGTGGGAGAGAATGAATCATTACATGACATTGATAAGGTCACAGCGTTCTTCTTTCGTTGAAAATGTAGGTGAAGTTTATGTAGAAACTAGTGGGTTTGTGAAGGATCCAAGCAGTGTGATATATTGTCAGATGTTGGTCAAGGTCGGAATGTTAATTGCTAGTATCAGGTGGTCTGGTCTTGTATTGCTGTCACCCCCAAGCCTCCTCTCTCTCTCTCTCTCTCTCTCTCGTTTTTTTTTTTTTTTGCGTTCTTCTCTGTGTTCCTGAGTAAGAAATATTGAGTATATCTTGATCAGTGGGGGAAAAAGCACGATAGATCTTTTCGTTTTTTCTCTTTAGTTGAATCTTTTTCCTGATTTTCTTTAATGTGTTCGATTCTTCTTCTTAAGAACAGTTTTAGTTACTGATTCTTTTCATAATGAAAACTTGTTTGTCAATCCTGTAATGCTCTGAAGCTTCAGGATTGAAACACTGAGGAAGTTGGCCCGAACAGTAATGTGATAGCAGTTTCTTTTCAAAACGTACTCAGTTCAGATCCTGCCCAGGACACAAACTTATCTGGAATGATGTTTTTTTAGTGGTTTTCTATGTTTCCCCAGGGAAATATGGGATAGTACTTTAAATTAGGCCTTGACATTGGCTTTCCACATCCTTTGTAATATATTGTCACGTGTATGAGTGACGAGACGGGGCTTGGATTGGTAATTACATTTATTGAACACCTACACACAACTACAAGTAAATATAACGCTATCGCTAATTCACACACACTCTTCAGTTCATTAGAGCACGCACTAAGCCTTGCCAGTCTGCTGTATCTTCACTGGTTGTCGCCTGGTAACGGATTCCAACTCCGTTGATCCCACAACTTCCGTGTTCACATCCTTACTCGTCGGCGACTGTCTCACAACTAGCGAAACTCTAGACATGTCCTGCTTATAACACCTCGACACGGACGGCATAGAAAACCCCTCTCCCAACATGTTCTATTGTTCGTCACGTAGCTGTCGCACGGACCGCATAGAGGATATCGCTGCCCAGTTAGTCCATTGATGCGTGTTACGAATCTGTTGATGATATTACCTAGCATCGGCTGTTGTTTACAGAATCGTAACTTGGCAGCGAGTCTGCATGCCACGGTATTATTAGTTATCAAAATCATATTGTATTAAATGCTGTAAACTAGTGGCAAAGTTATCCCTGTGCTTAATTAAGCACAACACCATTAAGACGTATAGGGGAGTTGAGGTGTAGCCCCACCAATCTTGACCTTGGCGCTAGATAGAGGTGAGTGGTCAGATTCACGCCCCGGCCGCTTTGTCCCACTGGGAAACTTCCTGTATCCGTTGGATAGGAGACTCGGTGGGCCCCAGAGCCGGTCTGAACGCTGTGGAGAAGAGAAAAATGTGTTGCCCGTGGTGGGAGTCGAACCCCGGCCGTCCAGCCTGTAGCCCATCGCTGTACCGACTGAGCTGTTGCGGCTGCCACTCTTAAATGCTTTACACACAACAGAGCCGGGATAGCGCAGTCGGTATAGTAACCGGCTACTGGCTGGATGGCCGAGGGGTTGGAGTTCGAGTCCCGTTAGGTTTAAGAATTTTCTCTACTCCATGTCATGCATACCGGTCCTGGAGCCCACTCATCTTCCCATCCAATGGATAACGGTTTTTTTCCCTGGGGGTAAAGCGGCTGGGCTGTGAAGCTGACCATTTATCTCCAACTAGTACCTAAGTCAAGAAAATGTGGTTCTCTACATACACTCCCCCAACCCCTTCATGACGTAGTGCTTAATTAGTTAAGCACAAGGACAACTTGGCATTTTTGCACATAACGGATTCCAGAATTAGACGTATATTCATTTTACGTATAACGCAGGTGCGGAGCTGTCCCCCTAGAGACCCGCGTTATATCGAGGATTTGCTGGATTTGTGTTCCAAAGTTTTTTATTATTTACATTTATTCTAAGAGTAATATTATGCATCAGCATCCCGTCGCACAGGTTAGCAATGCAATTTGCAGGGACAGTCTTGAAGGTGCAACTTTTTTCATGCTCATGGGCTGTTGGTGTGCTAAGTTGTCACATTTTATATACATGCTACTTCTGCGACATGTTTCGACCTAATGTGCTCATCATCAGGTCGATACTTATATGTAACTGCTGCACTATATATATATTTTTTCTAGTTCATTGTTCTAAAGCTTTGTTAAACTAGTTCCAGTTATTCTTGAATTCAGGCAGAAGTTATTCACTTATACCAGTGTTCCGCAACCGGTGTGCCGCAGCACACTGGTGTGGCGTCACAAGGTGAAAGGTGTGACGCGAACTTTTACCTATTGTAAGAAATTAATTGTCGAATTTAATTAGTTTTATTTTATCCCAGTTACCGTGTTTCATATGCTTGTATTTTATTCTCAGCCACTGCACTGATTAAATAAGATGGTGCTTGTTTATTCTTTATTACATGCCGTGATTTTTTATGTACAGTAATGTTGTATTCTAAGAAATTTAACGTAAATTATTTACTCACGGTTGTTTTTTATATCATAGTTTTCATTATTGATTTATTTTTATTTTTCTCGCATCTACGCGGCTTCTTTGATGAACTTGCCGCATGTTCTGTGTACGTGATTTTCCCTAAAACTGCAGGGATTAGCAAGGGTTTGCCTGTCTTTTGTAACGCTATTTTGGTTATCACGAGGAAAAGTGTTAACGCGAATATTTGAACTTAATGACGAGGTACGTGCATTTTTGACTGTTGAGGGACATGAGTACGCGGATTTATTTACAGATGATGAATGGGTATGTAAGTTGGCATATCTTTCCGATATTTTCGTACACTTCAGTGAGCTGAACAGAAAAATGCAAGGTAGGAACGAAAATATTCTAATATGGATAAGATACAAGGATTTGTAAATAAGCTGAATTTGTGGATACAGATAATTACAGATGGGTCGTTTGAGATGTTCCCGACTGTATGGTCACTTGCTGACGGCAATAAAGTGGTGACGGACACAATTAAAGAACATTTAGAAATGCTGCAGGAGAAATTCAGTAAGTGTTTGGAGAGAGTGTACAAGATTTCGACTGGGTTCGTGATCCATTCGTTGCGAATTCAGAACATCTTCCGATTAATATACAAGAGGAACTCGCAGATTTAAAAGCAGACAGAACATTGAAACTAAAACTTCTCGAAGTGCCTTTGAAACGTTTTGGTTGACGATAAGGAGTGAATACCCGGCTATCTCCGAGATGGCAGTTAATGTGTTATTGCCATTTTCAACTACATATTTGTGTGAACTGGACTTCTCGACGTTAACTGAAATAAAGACATCAAAGAGGGAGCGGCTCAAATCCATCGATGAAGAAACAAGACTTCCGTTGTCAACGATTCCACCACGAATCAACAACATTTTGAACTAGAATAGGGAACTAGAAAACTCAAGATGATGACAGTGGCCGTGCGGTCTAAGGCATGAACTGTCTTCGCCAGCTCGAACACTGGGATCATGGGTTCGAATATCACTCAATGCATGGATATCTTTCCACGTTTATTCTGTGTTTGTGCAGCGACTTTGCTATGGGCTGACCCCTTGTCCAAGGAGTCCTACTGACTGTGTAAAAATACCAAGAAACTGAAAAAGAGGCAAAGGGCTGTAGAACCATAGGTAGTTAGGTAGGTAAAGCTATCCCTCTAAGAGGCCATGGAGGCCCGTAGGGTTTTGAGAGGTCGAGGCTCCCACGTTTTGTAGACAGTCGGCTCGCAGATGGCGGTAAGTCTGTCAGCCTTACGCACCGGCCGCCCTTTACTCCCAAGGAAGATTCCTGGTACTCATATCTGTTAAAGGCTGAGGCGACCCTAGGGCCATACCGCGGCTGGAATGATTTGGTCAATTGAAAAATCCAATGCCCTCATCGGGACTGGACCCCGCGACCTTCCGTCTTGTAGCATAGTGCCTCAACCAACTACGCTACTGCGTAGATGGATAGAAAAATCAGTTTAATGCTGTAATGTAACATAACATTTTTGAAGACGTGGCAGTCACCGACACTCTACAAGCAAGACGAAAAGTTGCACCTTTAAGATTGCCGCTTCAAACTAAATCGTTTATTCTGACCCTAAAGTTAACCTGTTGCCGACATTTGTGTCACGTAGCCTTTTCTGCTCTCAAGAATCTCTTGTGTACGATCACGAGACGAGCGCCGAACGATAACTTGGTAACGGAAAGATCGCATTGCGCAAGAGCGGAAGTAGATCGAAGGACGATGTTAAAAGGAGATATCGGAGAAAGTTAGCTCAAGCGGCGTAGCTGGGAACTGTTTTCAGGAGATTCCTGGTTCGAATCTCGGACGGGACACCGACTAGCCCAAGGATTTGCATGGTTTTCAACGGTTCTCCAGAAAAGTCTCATGACAATGCCTAAGTTAGGCCACCACTATTTTATTACACAATATTTCAATTCGATATTCACTATTCATCCCACCTTTCGACACTGATAGTTTTCAGTGTTGGAAGCGCCGTTAAATAAATCACGAATAAATAAGATAATGGAGCTGAATCTTTCGCGAGAAGCTAATAGTTTCGTGGCTGCTCTAGATATATCTTTTATTTCGTGGGTTTCAGAGGTCCGTTACCGTGTTCAAAGAGGTGATTTACCTGATGACTACTTAAATGGCCCAAACTTGTTGAAAAGTGAAAACATTTTAAATATATTAAATTTGTATGTCGACGGAACAAAAAGAAAATAGTTCACACACAATATGACGCTAAAATACAATATTAAAAAAGTAAAGTTGTCCTCCTTAGCTCATTAATTAAGCACTACGGCATGAAGGCGTATGGGAGAGTGGATGTCTAGAGCCACAATTTCTTGACCTCGACACTAGTTTTAGGTGAGTGGTCAGCTTCATGACCCTGCCCCTTTACCTCCGGGGAAAGAGCCTCCGGTACCCATTGGATAGGAGGTTGTGGTGAACCCCAGAGCGGGTCTAAATAATGTGGAGAAGAGAAAATTCTTGACCCTACCGGGACTCGAACTCCGACCCCTCGGTTATTCAGCACATAGCCAATTGCTATGCCAACGACACCGTCCCGGCTCTCTGGTATATAATGTTACATACAAATAAATAAAATTAATGGCCGGATGCTCTCAAAGAAGGTTAGTAATGGGTTTGTTTTTTATCGACCGGTCGTTGATTTGCCCGCAACGAGGTCTTAATCGCTTAGATTCTAAAGGGTTCTGACGATGGCGTGTAATACTCGAAATTGCTATTTTTCTTGGACTTTGCCCGTCGTCGGATATTCTAAGTAACACGACATTTCGGAAACTGGATCTGTTTCCGAAGCGTCGTGTTCTCCCTGTCTTTAAGAATAGGGGACTGTGGTCGAGTTGGAAAAGCCAGCAATTTCTCGTGTTAATCTGTTAGGAATTTGGTTGAACGGTTCATTGATTGGTTGTTGGGTCGATTGATTAATTCGTGATAGTGAAAGCGTGGACTAGTGGATGTAGTTGTATCGGCCGGTGGGACGAACAGAGAGGACAGTCAGTAAAGAAATGGAATGACTAACACCCCCCTCCCCCACATGTTACGACCTCTAGTGAAAGGAACCAAACTTCAAGCGGTGTAACATAGAGAACTGAAATGTAATAGTGACATTTGCCTTTCAACATAATCTCCTACTAAAGAGGTCTGTGTTCTGGGTTGTGATGCGTATAGTCAGTTGAAAATCACGGACGTTTCGGAGGCACATGTCTCCTCAATCGTAAGGGTCATATAAGCCAAGAAAGAATTAAGCTGGAAAGTAGATGGCAAGCTCTCTGCTTGCCACCTGTTTTCACTGTGGTTTCCCGCTTCGTCCATGAAGATGGAGGCGACGTGTACCTTAGAAACGTTGGTTGACATCAACACCTCAAATCCTACATAATTTCTTGTTCAGTTCTGTTACTTGAAGCTGTGTAATTTGGCTCGTTACAGCAGAGCCCAGCAGCGGTGTGTTCCTCTGATGGCGTGGCCTCTTCCCCACGGCGGGAGAAGGATAAGAGTTCGAAACGCAAGTCGAACCTCAACCGGTCCCTCACGGCCGAGGAGGTCATCTGTAATGACAGCGCGTTGCTGGGAGGTAAGCCACCTGCCTGCTTGCTGTACATTCTACCAGGTGAAAGGGATTGGTGTGTGCATGTCCTACATGTTGGATGTCATACTGTAACCCTTTAGAGACGAAATTTCTATCAACTAATATATGAAGATTCAGGTCGCACCTCACAGGAAACACATTCCGTCTCCGCTACGAAGCCCAACCGGTTAACTTAGGAGAACAGTCGCTGTTTATTCGGAGAACCATACAAAGTCAAAGTCAGAGTTACTTTACTACTAGCGGTTTACCGCCAATCAGTTTGTCCTTGTCTAACGTCCCTGAGACCCACGACCAGAGACATTTTTTCTTTCAACTGAACCCTTGCTCTCATTGTTATTATGTAACATCCTCTCTGACGAGAAGATGGGTTTGTCTCTTTGAATATACTTGGTCTTCCGTCAAGTGTACGTATCGCCTATACATATAGCATGTTACTGAAAATTCTTCCTTTTGTACTATATACACGTACAAGTCTGTGAGTACCGGTTAGTACAGGCTTTGGAAAACAGGTCATGCATATCTTATGTATCCTATTCTACAGCGGTAGTTTAGTCACTTGAACGGTTGTAAGCTTGAACACATGCAAGTAATATATGAGGATCCAGTTCTTACCTCGCAGGAAACATGACGTCTCCGCTACAAAGCCCAGTAGGTTAACGGTCTTTGGAAAAAACAGTGGTTGTTTATTGTGAGAACTATAAGAGACACACAAACGCACTCTGTGGGCAGAGTGTAGAGGCTAATATGTTAAATCAGGTGGTACGTATATTAACCACTGCGTTAAAGGGTAGGGAGCACCACTTTACTTTGTGTTATATTCGTAGGGTTTGGTGACACTTGTTACGTAGCGCCACTAATTGGCCAATTGTATCAGCCCCGGATGTTACATGAGTCTGGGGCTTTGTGTGGAATGAGAATTGGCAGTGGAAACTGAAGTACGCGGAGAAAACTTGTCCGAGTGCCGCTTTGTCCTCATGACCTGACCTGGTATCGAACGCTGACCGCGTCCGCCTGAGCTATGTCACGACCTTAGGACCACTTTAAGCAAACATGCTTTGTTATTCACTCCAAAAGCATGTCCGTCTGCTCGTTAACTTTCTGAATTATTGTGATTATCATAGACCATACCAGACTAAGCTGAAACAGCGGACATTTTTATTGTGTATGAGTTTAAACAATGTAATCACTAAATTAAAATGTACCATCTCATAAAAGTAAAGCTATACCTGTAACAGGCCGTGAAGGCCTATAGGGTTGTGAGACGTTGAGGGTTCCACATTTTGTACACAGTTGGCACAAAGATGGCGGTGAGGTTGTCAGGTTTCCGCAGCGGCCGCACCTTCACCCCCAGCAGTATTCCTGGTACTAACTTCTGTTAAAAGCTGGGTCGACCCCCAGGACCATAATGAGGCCGGAAGGATTATGTCAATTGAAAAAAATATCAGTGACCTCATCGGGAGTTGTATCCGCGACCTTCCGGCTTGTATCCTAGTGCCTCAACAAACTACGCTATTGCGTGTCCCCTAAATGTACCATCTAGTGCAATAAAAACGAAAGTCGTCCCTGTGCTTAATTTGTTAAGTACTACGTCATGAAGGCAAATGGGGGAGTGCAGGTGTAGTTCCACCATTCTTATCCTTTACACTGGATGATGGTAAGTGGTCAGCTTCACGTCCTTGGTGCTTTACCCTCTGAGAATTAGCCTCTGCTACGAATTGTATAGGAGGCTGGTTGGGCCCCAGAACCGGTCTGGACGCTGAGGAGAATAAAAAAGATTTTGCCCTTGCCCGGAATCGAACCCCAGCGTACAGCCCGTAGCTACCCCGGCCCCTATAATAATAATA